>NW_026055536.1:0-241123 GCF_023757995.1 Alternaria metachromatica
AAAGATAAAGATTTATAATTAAATCTGCTTAATTTCTATTAATTTCTAGATTTATAATCTAAGTCTGCTAAATTCTTCTTATCTTCTAGATTTATAATCTAGACTAGTACTAATTATATTAGTCTATACGTTATATTGCATAGACTAATAATTAGTTTATTACTAGATCTTTCGGTAATTGTAGAAAGAGAGATAAGAAGATAAGAGTTATTAAATTACGTAATAACTCTAATATTAACTAGGCTAAGACAAATAGAGGTGTTTTAGAATCTTCTAGTGTAGCAGATTAAAACTAGCTACTAAAATTTTAATTACGTAAGCAATTAGATTTACTAGAAATTTTTCTAATTTGTTAAGAAATTACAATAAGTGTAATCTTAACAAAGCTTAATAATAATAAAAAGATAATAATAACTAAGTTATTATAATCTTTACAAATTTTATATTTCTAAAAAAATATATCTATAAAGTAGTGTAAGGCACTTCTAATAGACACTACTAGAATAAATAGCTTTAGATATTATTCTATCTACTAGTTAGATCTAGTTAAAAGTATAAATTATATATAATAATTCTAAAAGTTAGACTAGAAAAATAAGACTATACTTAAGATTTTTCTAGAAAAAGTAGTATTATAGTTAGCTATACTATTTAATTATTTAATTCTTATAGCTCTTTCTATCTTAGGTTCTATTATAGTAAAAACTTTATAAAAAGTAAAATATTTAAAAAGAAAAACTTTATTCTTCTACCTTAATTTTATAAATACTAGATACTATAACCTCTTTTAATATACGCTAATCTACTTTTCTTTCTAAAGATATACTAAGTTATTTCTTAGCGCTAAGTAAGATATAGCTTTTATAATTTTACTAGATAAGTATCTAAGTATAGCCTACTTAGTTTAGTTACTAGAAGGTATAGTCTACTTAGACTAGTAACTAGAGTTAGTAAACTAATAGTATATTAGAAACTTAAGATAATTTATATAGAACTTATTACTATAGCGTTCTAGAGAAGCTCTACTCTATCTATAATAGTTTCTCTAATATCTAGCTTTATATTTTTAAATTTATTAGTATAAGAAATAATAAATATAGTAGAACTTATATAATAATCTTATATAGAATCTTAGAGTTAAACTATATATCTAGCGTATCTTAGAATAAACTAATATTATTAAGGTATACTACGTACTTATACTTATTATAGATATTAGTTATAATATTACTATCTTATAGAGTATTATTAGCTTTATAGATAATAGATAGCTTACTAAATATAAAAATAACCTAGAATATATATAGTTAGTAAAGTATATAAATATAGTAAAGAGAGAAAAAAAAAAAATAAAAATATATATAGTAATAAGAAAGATAATAAGATAGCTATTATTAAGTAGCTTAAAGTAGATAAAGTAGCTACTAGAGTTATTATACTACTAGACTCTAATATAGCTATAAGATATAATATCTATAAAGAAGTTAGTACGTAAAGCTTAGAGTAGAAAAAGTTTTATAGATAGTATATAGCTAATAAGTAGCTTTATAAAAAAGAGTAAAAAAGTATTAGTATAAAGATTTAAACTCTTACTCTTTAATAGTACTTAGTAATACTAGATAGAGATACTAAATAGTTAAAGTATTTCTTCTAAGTAAAATAATCTATAATTAATAACTATATATACTATAATAATAATAGCTTCTATATATAGACGTACTAAAAAAGAGAAATAGATCTACTAGAATAGTAGCTATAAATAGAAGTAAGTCTTATTTTATATAAGTAAGTTTTATAGACCTAGAAGTACTATATAGTAGAAAGCTTTTTATAATATAAGTAAGTCTAGTAGATCTATAAAGTTAATAATAATATATAAATCTAGTAGTAAGCACTTCTAGATCTTCTAGACCTAGAACTACTTTTCTAAAAAAATCTATTTAGATTTATTTTAAATAGAGTTAAATATAGAAATCTATATATAAACCTTTTAACCTAAATAGACTCTATTTAGATTTCTAACTATAGTAAAACTTTTAATAAATCTATAAGTTTCTTAGTAAGTAGTATTACTATTTCTAAAAATAGAAAAGCTAATTTCTTTTAGTTATTATTTATTATATATAAAAATAATATAGCTTACTTACTACTATATTATATTATACTAAAGAGACTTACTTTAAAGCTTATTATATCTAAATAGTATATATAAAAGTATTATAAAGTAAAGTAATTTTAATATTAAATAATAAAGTTAGTTAAATACTATATATATAATATTAAACTATAATTAGGTATATTACTCTAAAAACACTAGAGATAAATTACTACTAAGCTATAATAGTAATTCTAAGGTATTTATGCCTAAGGCTAAGTTAGCCTAGGCTCTTATAGGCTAGAACCTAACATTTACGCGCTTCTTTTTCTTCTCTTATTCTCTTCTTCGCGGTCTAGCTAAAATTTACGTCGCAGACAGCTATATATCTTCGCTTTTAATCTGCTCTAGCTACCGTGGTCGCGACCTTCATTGCCGCGCTTGCGATAGCCAAGCCGCCGCTTGCGCGAATAGTCGCATGCGTCGAAAGCAACCCGCAGAACGGGCATCCCGCTGCTTGGCGAAGCGACACGTCGTGGGTGTGAGCGAACTGCTTCTGCGCGCGGACAGTCGCACGCTTGGAGATGGTTGTAAAGACTCGTCGTGACCGTGCACTCGTCATCCGTCTTCCATTTCGATCATTTGGACCGTCGCATAGAGATGCGGTGCTTGCGCACTTTTGTTCTCGTGAATCCATGCAACCGTTGTAGCCCAAAGGTTCTCCAACTCGTCGAGGTCAAGGCTGAGATCCTGGGCTGCGTCGTCCGACATCTCCTTGTTTGCCTTAAGCCAGAGAATCATTCTGCTTCGGTCCACCTCGCCACCACGGCCGCGCCGCTTGGCCCACCGGAGGAAGACTTGGAAGAAAGTCTCTCCAGATTCCTCTGGGTTGAACGAGATACTGATTGGCGTCGTGCCCCAGAGGCCTTTCAGTTGGAGCTGTCCGCCTGTAGCCGCGGGACCTGCAGCGGGCAACGTTGCGTGACTTGGTTGTCCGTCGTTCACGGGTGCCGACTGTGCGGCTTGAGCGGGTGGTTCGGATGCGCGCATGAGTTGGGCTTCCCGCATGGCGCTCACGCGATCGTAGGTGCGTTGAACCTCAGGCGGACGTTGCAGAGAGGATTGAGCGTACATGGGCGCAGTCGGTGCGCGTAGGGGGACCGATTGGTCTATCTCTTCCGCTGATACGAAGCCTGGTGGAAAATAAGTCTGAGGTGAATGCGCTTCGTGGACATCTGCTTCCACGGCAGACAGATCAGTCCGAATATACGCACAGTCATCGCAACGTGTAGGACTGACCTGTGGTGTGTTGTCGCTCCATAGATTCATCGGATCCCAGAACCACATCGCTGTTCAGCAGCCCTTCTGGTACGATGTAAAATGCATTTTTACTTGTTCGGTATGCACCACGACGATGCCATGTCAGGTACACAACAGTCTGGACACTCACTCTCCTCTTCGCACCTGACGGGAGGTGTACCAGTATCGACTCGTCCACGTCAACCGGATCGACATTGAGTCCACGACTATCTGCCACTTCCTTATCAATCAAGTTGTATCTCCCCGGTGCATTCCTCGCTATGACTGTCTGGTCCGGGATTTCGTCGTCGCATGAGAGGAATGTTATCTTTTCCATGCCCGCGGCGGTGAGACCCGAGCCGTGGGACTTGACGGATCCCGCGCTGGTGGGAGGGGTCTGTACACTGTACCTGGCACTCTGAACATCATATCGTGGGGGGCCTTGTGGCGCAGAGGGATTCCGGCGATGTGCGCGTGGCGGCGAGGCTTCGTGTCGGTGTTCCAACGCGGTCTCGGGACTTCGTCGAGCCGGGTTCTCCCATATATACCGCTCAGTCGTTGCCCGGATCTCTTTATCTTGGAGGTAGTCCATGAGGAGCTCGATGGTTTTCTTAGGATGGTCTTTGACCAGCTCCTCCGCTAAGGACAATCGGGTAACCATCGCGCGCGATTCGAGGCGATTCTGTCGCAACTACAGCCTTGTATGCGCGCGCAACTTCAAGATGCGCCTCACAGCGCTGGGGTCGGCGCCTGACCAATGCAAAGCTCTATTTTGAAACCATGATGCGCGAAAAGCTCGCGACGCTGACTGTGTGGTATAAGCGGAGTTTCGTGTACACGCGATGGGGTATGTACATAGAACTGTTGGCATGGGCGCTGCTGCACGAAAGATGAAGTGGGGCAGATCTCCAGCTTGCGCATCATCATCAGGGCGACCGGAACCGGCAGGGGTGTCGCTCGTCCCTGCGAGACGCTACGCCATTCTCAATTGACCGGTAGCGAAGCGGCAAATCATCTGAACGGCGAGACCACCCACACGTGACAGCGTATCCCCGCGATTACGCGCATGCGTGTTGGGCGACCTGTAAGAGCACTTGAACTCACCCATCCCGCGTTCGACGTGGACTTGAGCCGAATGCGCCGCCAGGACTCGCAAACCCAGTTGCCCTCAGCTGAGCCCGTCCTTTTACTCTTTTGCTCTCCACTCCGCACTCCCACTCCGAACCATGAGCAGCTTTTACAGAAGCGATGTCAGTCGCTCCATTCGCGACTCCAAAGGTGAAACTGGGTCATCGATATCGGTGCTCGGACATCATGCAGGCGCAAAGCGGGTGACGCAGCAATCGGCTGCCATCGGGAACAAGGCCTACGACAATACGTTCCAGATTAACGGACATGTCGCGGATAAGGTTAGCAGCTGTACCATGTCAGTGCCTCCCATGTTACATTCGTCGAAGGTGCTAATGAGGTGCCAGAAAGAACGCTTTCTTCATATGCCATTGCGATGTCGCAAAGGTTGTGGCAAGCATAGCGTCAGGTGATCCATTTCTCGCTTCAGTACGGGCACAGTCTCGTTTGTCGGGCGCGGCGGGACGACTCAACCATGTGAACATCGTGAGCACTAAATCTGCCGCGTGTATGCCATCGCTCACCATGCGCAAGGTTGATCAATTAGAGATCGCGTCGTTGCGAAAGGCGAAACGGAAAGTCACAATCGTCTCCAAAGAGACTGGGATGCCAGACGCCATCTACGCCATCTTTCCCAAGACAGTACAAGACAGCTTCGTCTCGTCCAATGTCATCGATCGTTTGGGTCTTACGACACGTGTCGACAATACGACAGTAAGCTCACTCAATTGGGCTTCGAAGCGACATACTTCCACTGGCGGTTTCGTAGATCTCTCTTTCCCGTTGCCTGGCAGCGACGAAAGCGTCGCGCAACGCCTCCTAGTTCTCCAAGACCCTCCTTTTGACATGCTCATCGGTTGTTCAGCGTTGGTCCCGTCTTCTACACGCAAGCAGAAGCCCTTGCTAAGATAGCATGAGAATGGAGAGCAAGAGCGAGAAGCGGAGGAAGTGCGCGACAAGGCAATAGCCCAATCACCTTGTTTCCTATGCCCCAAGAATACTACCTACAAGTTCCGCAACAGCAATCATCTTCTCTTCTTGCAATCTCCGTCCAACAAGCTGCACACTGACATGCGCACCGTCGTAGATCTCAGGGTCATCTGCACTCGTGTTAGCACTTCAGTCTCTTCTCAATCCGATATCCCTCCGCGCTCCACGCGAGGCAACAGCAACCTAGCAAATTCGGAAATCTTCGCGCGCACTTACAGTCATCCTGGATACTCTTGTCCTGCTCACCAAGCGCCGTATACCCCTCCTCCCTCCCATCAACCCCCTTATCCACCTGCATAACCGGCAGCACAACACTCGTATAATCCAGCGCATTAACCCAAGTCGAATACCCATAGTACTTGAACCTCTCCCTCCTCGCCGCCGGGAAAGGCGCAAGCGGACAGATAACCGCGTCGACAGGCCTCCCCGTACTAGTCTTCTCAACCGTACTATTCCAGTATTCCATATACTCCTTCTTCAGCGCCCTCAACTCCACATTCGTAGCCGCGATGTCCGTAGCCGTGAATTCCTTCTCGACGCCTTGGTAAAAGGTAACCTGCGGCGCCATGGGTTCGCCGGAGAGCGCAAACGCGGATTTAACGTCTTTACCCGCGTCGTAGATCCAGGGGCGGAAGCCGACGTCGTTGATGGTGCGGTGGGAGGGGGGTTGCCAGTCTATGATTTCATGACCAGCAGCGCGCAGCGCCTCAACAACAGTTTGAATAGCGCGGCGGACGGGGGGCGTGGGATTCACAACACCATCCGTCATCAACAAACCAAAGGAGAGTTTCTCTGCGGACTTCACTTCGGCTTCTTGGTCCGGGCGCCATGGGATTTCGTGGACGAGCGGGTCGTTGAGCCATGGATCTTGCTGGAGAAGAGCCTGGGTTACGAGGCGCAGGGAGGCTGCGTTTGTGGCGAGGGGCCCGACGACGGAGAGGACGGTGTTTTGGCCGTCCATGGAGTTTGCCATGCCTTCGTATGGGAGGCGGCCTGTAGAAGGACGAATGCCGTAGAGACCGTTGAAGGCGGCGGGGATGCGGATCGAGCCGCCGATGTCGGTGCCGAATCCTAAGGGCGCTGTGCGATGTCAGCGACCCACGGTCTCTTCATCTCGAATGCGAACGCTCATAGCGATTGCCATATCTCGGACGGTAGTTCACTTACATCCTCTCATACCGATCAACGCGCCCTCGCCACCGGAGCTACCACCAGCCGTAAGATTCCTATTCTTCGGGTTAAGTGTAAATCCCACGATGTTATTGATGGTCTCCCCGCTCATCAGCGTATGCGGCACACTGGTCTTGCAGTACAACACAGCTCCCGCCTTACGCAACATCTTCACCATCTCACTCTCGAACACCTTCTCTTTGCCAGTACCCTTCTTGCCTTCGAAGGTGCCAATCCAGCCGACGTAGCCCATACTGGTCTCGACATCCTTGATATGGAACTGGTCTTTGAGTGAGATGGGTACGCCATGGAGGGGACCGGTGGTCTTTTTGTGTTTTGCGTAGTATGCGTCGAGCTCTTTTGCATCACGGATGGCGGCATCGAAGAAGATCTCGTGGAGACATGATAGCTATCCGTTCAGCATCATCCACTGCAGGTATTAGGTTTGCGACGTACCAATTGATGCGCAACTGCAGCCCGGTGGCAGAATGCCCTCGTGACCTCTTCAGCAGTCCACTTCCCCTCAGCCACGGTCTTTGCGATCACATCGGCACTGCTTTCAGTAATGTCGAGCTCTTGCTTGCTGAAGTACTGCTTCACATAGTTTGTGACATCGACCTGTTCTTCTACTGATGGCAACTTCTCCAGTCGCCATTCCGAGGGTATGGCAGCTAAGATAGCTTCGCGCTTCTTACTAGCGGTTTCTTCCCAAGATGATGTCGTCATGCTGTCGGTTTGAGCTGATTGTAGAGGAGACAAAGGCAGTCACCCGCAAGTTTTTAGTGTTTGAGGGGAGGTATCGCAGCAAGTTGGGCACGAGAGCGGTCCCGGAGTTAAGATATGGGGCCGCGGAAATGACGTTGAGGGTTGACGCCGTTGATAGCTTCGAAGCTACCCAACGGCCAAGTGGGGTAGCTATCGAGCATTTGTTCTAAGCACCTTCTACATTAGCGTAGCTTCACATATCATGACATGTCTCGGTAGGTTGATGCAGGGTATTGTCCTGCCGATGCGCACACCGCAGAAGGTGAACGTGAGGGGCAGCCTGAGGCGGGGGTTGGAGCGATCGTTGGTCATAGATACGATGTTCAGCCGACCAGCTCCACCTCGGCAATCGGGGTAACTCCAAATAGTTCTCGTCCATACTCCACGCATGACAACGGATCTTGGTGTACCTCGTGATTCAACGACTTTCTTCGCTACGTAGGTATCTGGGATAAAGGCAACAAGGAGAGCTGATAACGAACTCAAAGAAGAACGCCAGGCCATGCGAAAGCAAGCAAGGTGCTAAATGCCGACCGCTCGAAAAGGAGGTGAAGAATGTCGCTAGACTAGAAATGAAACGAGGTGTGACAGTCTACGTGGTCGGGTTGTGGTATCTCAGGAACGACTTTATACGGTCTCGACGTAGTTGCTGCGGCAGTCAGCGAAGTATTTATGATGGCATGGCCTGTGCGACTTACCTTGGGAAGATGCCCTCTCGGCTTCCGACTCTGCCTGTCCACCAGTCGGTCTCGTTGTCCGTCCTCTTCAGGATTGTGATGATCTCGCCCTTCTTAAAGCCGAGATCGCCCGGCTGATCTGCGTCAAAGGTGAATTTGGCAATTGCCTGGTCGGATTGCAGTCCTGCCTTCTTCTGCCCGGTTGTCTGTCCGAATACTGGTTTTGGCGCCGTTGGTCGGCCAGGCTTGCGGTCGCTGTACGAGTAGTCGTCGCCGAACGTGGAGGAGCGGCTTCGGTTGTCCATGCGGTCGAAGGTCTCGGTGGGGTTCGCACGCGTGGAGAAGGAGCGGTTGAGGCCGCCGGGTGCCGAGGACGGCTGTCGGTCGTATACGTCGTCCGCCCATGTAGATGAGTGCTGCGGTCGGTCTCGGTACTCGTAATCATTGGGTGCCTGGCCCATGGAGCCGGTGCGGTCACGGCGCACGCCTTCGCCCATAGCCGAGCCCTCGCGGCCCTGCCATACCACATTGTCGCGTGAGTTGTCGTAGACGGGGATGTCGTTGTACATGGCGTCGTTGGTAACGTTCTGCGCGCCTCCTACTCCGGCAAAGACTCTCGAGTTGAGCACCTGCAGGAGCGGCGCGGCGGCTGGTGGTGGGGGAACCTGTCCGCTGAGGATCTCGCGGGCAGTCCATCGGCGGCCGTACAACTTCTCGTTGGCATCTCTTCGCTCGATGATGCCGCTGCCCTCCAGACTGACGCCGGCAAACAGTCCCTTTGTCTTGCTGTAGCTGAAAATACCAGCCACGCCCTTGAGACTCGCCGCGCCGGCAGCCTCGGCATTGCGACCGACAGGCCCCGCCGCAATGGAGACATTGCCGCCCAATGTCAGCGAGCCGGCCTGCGCAAATGTACGGACGGCGGATGCGTCGTTGAGGATGAAGACGAAGTCGGTGAGCTCAAAGCCAATCTGTCCGCCGAAGCCGCCGCCGATGGTTCCGATGGCTGTGGGAGCCGACCACGATCCGTCTGCGAGGCGGGCGACGACGACGCCCGATCCGAATCGCGCTGTGCCGAGGAAGCCGGCCTTGAAGACTGTGAGGATTGCGAGGCCCTGGGGTGTGTCAGCATCTCATCATGTGTTGGTGTCTGCTGGGGTGTTTGCTTGGGCAGCTTCGTGACACCGGATGCGCATCGAGTCCTTACCTTTGCATTGGCGAGGACATTGGGCGGGATAATCTTATCGGGGCCAAAGGCCTGTCTGGGGTCGACAAAGGATGCTAGAATCTTTCCTGTCTTGCGACATTCGCCTGAGAGCACAGCTGTTAGCGACGTCACCGGACCACGAGTCGCGCATAAACAGGGCGGGCGGCATGTGACTTACTGCTCATAGACGAGGGCAGCGGGTTGTTGAGACTGAAACCCATCTTGGCGCGCGTGTGGGGGGAGAGTATGAGGTAGAGGGCGTTGCGGAAAGAGCGCGGCTGCGTTGCTTATGCCTGCGCTGCCGATGGCGATGGGCAGGAAGCATGGCGGGCGGCCGCCAGGCCGAGGCGGGGATTATGTCATTGCTTGTGGCTGTGTCTGGCACCCGACGCGTCCGCCCTTGGCGACACCTTGATCAAGAACACGACACGACACGACGTTCACAACATCGCCACATGTCACGCGGATGCATTCACTCACTTCACAGACTTTCCATCGTCGCTGCCACTGTCACATGAGCCATTGATTTGCTATGACGCGTTCCGCTCACGCCAAGCCCAACTGAAGAGGAATTGGTTGCCTCTTCACTCAGCAACCGCCCCTCACCAACTCACACCCAGTGCCCAGCAAATGAACCATCCGCGTCCACGTATACGTTGTGGCACATTCGACATACTGCGCCACATCATTGCTGCTGTCGCATTTCTTGCCCTCATCCAGCCTGTCCGTCACACCTAGACGTTGCAAACCCCGCATCGTCACTGTCACCCGTGCGAGGAAGGAGCGACGGGTGGGCTCTATGTGGCTCGCGTCAGGTATCTCTTTTACTCAGCCCTGCACTCTTCTAGCGCCTACGCTCTTACCGCCGGGACTTCAACTTGGGCGCATTGAATCTGGTCACGTGCTCTGCCATGTCGTTGTCCACGCGGTATCTGCCGCAGGTAACCAAGACGTTCTTGAGTCTATGCAATATTGCGACTTCTCCTGGCTGGACTCGCCTTTCGAACCATACTGAGCAAGATGTACGTCTGAGATGCATCGCCTTTGACTGTCGCTACTGGTAAGACGAAATGCGGCAGATGAAGTAAGACACTTTGAGTCAAATTAAGTCAAGCGAGGCTGTCTTGGAATCTTCCGCCCACGCAAAACGCATGGGAGACTCATAGACGCAGAACCTGCGCATGCGACCCACAAACAATACGGTACTCACAGAAGCTACAGCATCTTGATTACTACTCTTCCCGGGCACTAAACCCGATTTTGCTAACTCCCTCACCATGCGCTACCGCGAAGGATCAGTTGGTACAGTTATAGTAGCGCATTACAAATTTCTGACTCGAAGCGAAAAGTCAGCACTGCATAGGCACGCCCTGGCGTTCATCTTTGCGCCCTACATGTTAACCAGATGACGTAGACAAATACCGCGATCCTCTCGCTTTGACATCGACATAAAGCAACGCGCCTGGCGCTACCCGTGCAACACGACAAGGCCAACACAAGATGTCAACAACCCAAACCATGTTCGCCCTGCGGGACCTCTCCTCACCAGCAGACTCCCAAGTCCACCTCGACCCCAGCAAACCCTCCTTTCCGCTCTCACAAGACGCTGAGCCAACCGGCCTTGGAGACTCCGAACAGCCACCCGCCGATGCGGCAGAAGCCATTCCGGACGGCGGCTACGGCTGGACCGTCGTTGCGTCCTGCTCCTTCCTCCTCTTCTGGATCAACGGCTACACAACTGCATGGGGTGTCTTGCAAACCGCCATCTTGAAATCGCCTGCGCTGAACACGAATTTGCGCACCATCACTTTCGTCGGCAGTTTATACATGGCTGTCATGGTCGCTTTTGGCATCGGGGGGATAAGAGTTATGAGGTCTTTCGGCGTGCGATACACGGGCCTTGCTGCGACGATTCTTTTTGGAATGAGTCTGGTTGCTACAAGTTTCACCTTGGATCATCTCGGCGGGTTGTTTTGCATTGCTGGGCTGTCGATGGGCGTGGGGACGTCGCTGTTGTATGCGGCGACTAATAGTCTGCCGTTGCAGTGGTTTAGCTCTAAGCTGGGTATTGCCAATGGCGTCGTCAAGGCCGGTGGTGGTGTTGGCGCCACGGTTCTTCCGCTTGCTTCGCAGGCACTCATCGACAAGTTTGGACTGCAGTGGACGTTTCGCATATTGGGCATCCTTATTATGGCGACTGGAGTTCCGTGTACATTGGCGTTGAAGGAACGCGCGACGACTGGCACGCTTTCGCGGTTCGACTGGTCGCTGTTGAAGAACGTCCCTTTCCTCACGCTAACCATGGCCGGTGCAGTCGGCGTCTTCGCACTCTTCGTACCACCCTTCTTCCTACCGCTGTTCGCGAGCTCGATCGGTTTGTCAGCCGGAACTGGTGCAGCACTAGTTGGTGGGTTCGGTGCGTCAACAGCAGCCGGTCGTATCCTGGGCGGATTGACCTGCGATAAGATTGGGGCCTTCAACACGTTGATGATTACCTGTCTGGTCAACTCGGTCAGCATGCTAGCCATTTGGCCAGTCAGCACGTCTTTGGCTCCTCTGTTCGTCTTTGCTATTGTAAACGGTTGTGCGAATGGCAGCTTCTTTGTCAGTCTGCCAATTGCCGTCACAGTGGTTGCCCCACATTCCGCAGCCGCGTCCATCGCTCTGATGGTCTTCTTCTGGACTCCGGGTTATCTTCTCGGCGCTCCTCTTGCGGGCCTGTTGATTGAAGCGACTGGTGCGGCGGACTCCACGTCGATTGAACCGTACAGGGCTGCTATCTTTTACGCTGCGGGGACGGGTGTTCTCGCCACTTTCCTTGTCCTCGTTGCGCGCCTGCGTTTGGACACCAAGGTTCTGAAGCGATTGTGATGAGCCCTTCTACTTAGTGGGGCAACGTTCACGTTTTCATGATATCGTCATGATCGGATCATTTTCTTCTTGCACGAGCGCAAGGCGACGACGTCGCAGACCATCTATGTACCTGGCTCGATACCGTACAACAACTCCAATAAATGGCTTTTCACTTCTTCCTTCGCCCAACTCATTTTAATAGCGTTCTCGGCCAACTTCTGAATCTCCAAATTGGTAAACCCGCAGTATTTCTTCACCACCAGCAAATTCTCCCACACCCACGTATCCTCCATGAACGCCGGATCGTCACTCGCAATACTGATCACGATGCCAGCGTCGAAGAGAGCGCGAATCCGTTCAAACACCTTGTCCATCGGTTGATGCCGAATATAACTCCAAGGACAAATCGTCATCCCAAGCCCCTTCTCTTTGATCAACGCCATAAGCTCCGCATCACCAGCAGCATTCAGCCCATGATCGATTCGATCCGCGCCTGTGCCCGCGATACTGCATGCCACCTGCCGGATATGGTCGAGAGGATACGGCGTCCCAACATCACAATGCGCAGTAATCCGAAACCCATCCTTCCTTGCCCTCACAAAAACCTCCTCGAATAGCTCAGCCGGCCTGCCAACCTCATTTGAATCAAGCCCAACACCAACGATTACATCGCGATATGGAAGCGCCGCCTCGTAATGCCGCATCGCGGACTCTGGTGATTCGTCGCGCAGGAAACACATTATCCATTTGGACTTGACCTGCAGTTCACATTTCGCAGTTAGCAAAGCCATATCTCTTGGAGGTTGAAGAGGGACGTCTTGGGGCGGACTTACATTAAGAATCTGCTCCGCATCCCACGTCGCCTCCCTAAACCCTTGCATCATCGTCTCCCAACTCGTCCCTACACGCGTATGCCCCTGCGGATCAAAGAAAATCTCCGCATACCGCACATTCATCTCATCAGCATGCTCATAGTACTCCATCGCAAGCTCATAATAATCCTCCTTCGTCTTCAACACTTCAAAGCCGCCGTAGTACGCCTCGAAGAACGAGAGCGTTTCTTCTGTGTTATCCATGCGGTTTCCCGCACGCGGCTTCAAGGTATCGTGGGAGTCTCGCAGTTCGGCGAGTGAAGCGAAGGGCTGCCCGGTTCGCGGGTTGAGGATGGTTTGGTTGTTTCGTTGTGAGAATTTCCATTTTAGATCGGCGCTTATGATGCCTTCGATGTGGATGTGCAGTTCGACTTTGGGGATAGAGGCGATGTAGGCGTCTTGCGTGGATGCGATTGACCGGCGTAGGTCTGCTCGGGAGGCTACGGGGAGGGCGTTTTCGACGTCTGTCATTGTGGGGGTGGGGTGGGTGTTTGGTTACTAGTACTGAGTTTGGGCTTTTGAATGCGTTGTTGGTGCGAGTCTGCGAAGGTTGGATGCAAGGTGTAGTTTGCTATATGCTTACTACTTCGTGACTCACAAGACCCTTCGGCTTATCATCGACCCGATCAAGCGAATATTAGCCTAACATGCGGGTCGGGGGAGAGCCCTTCTCGCTAGATTGCTGGCTAGCTTGTATAATCCATCTCCGATAGAAGAGTGCGGTATGGTAACGTTGTTGCGATGTGACGCAGCGGAGGCTGATTCGACAAGGGTGCCAAGCTTGCTAAGATAGAACCGCGTTCGTTTAACGGGAACAAGATAGTAGTTATTATAAGATATGCAAGAAAATTTAAAGATGTATTCTTCATTTAGCATTATGTATGTGTAGCGTTCCAACGTTAAGATAAATATATACAGCAGATCAATCTATAATACAGTGAAGATCCAACAGCGCGCGCACCCCGATAATCTACAAAGCCCAAGCAACAGCACCGAAGACAACCGCCATAACACCGCCAGCGACACGGTCCACAGCAGCCGCACCAGTGAACTGAGCAGGACCAGACGAAGTAGCGTTGGCAGGGCCAGTAGGTACAGCCGCAGTTCCAGTAGGCACCATAGTCATAGTACCGTTGGCCATATGCGGGGGCACAATACCAGACGGCATGTGTTCCATCGTGCCAGACGGCATAGGAGCCATCGAACCGGTCATGGTGCTAGCAGCAGGCACAACATCCATCGCCGTCGACGACATAACAGGAAACTCGCTGGAAGGCTTGAAACCCCTGCAAAGCCCGCCACTGCAAATGTTATACGCACATTGATCATCGCTGCTGCACTCAGCGTTGAAGTTACCGCATCGAGCTATCAGCATCGCGTTGCTAGCCCAGCACTGCACGCCATTGGCACACTGGTCTGGCTTGACGTAGGGGTTGCAGTCTGCGCCGAGAGGCAGCGAGCCCGCGGGCGCGACGATGGTGGGTGAGGGCGCGGGCTGAGGGCCCTGGTTGGTGGGTGTGACGGCGCCGCTGGTGGGCATTGCTGACGCCGAGGACGCGGGCGAAGATGAGGCGAGGAAGCCGTTGCAGAGGCCGTCGGACAGGTTGCACGTGTTGTAGGCGCATTGCTCGTCGCGGGTGCAGGAGGCTTGGAAGTTGCCGCAGACGGGGATGAGGCCGGAGTTCACGGCGTAGCAGTTGGCACCGAGGGCGCAGGGCACGCCGCCGGGTGTGCAGTTTGAGCCGACGGGGATGGTGGTGCCTGTGGGGGATGCGGCGGCGGGGGTGGATGTGGTTTGCGCTGAGGCGAGGGTCGCGGCTGCGGCGATGGTGAAGATGGTGTAACGCATTTTAGTTGCTGTTGTTGTGGATAGTGCTTCGTGAAGTGAGTGGTGTTGAGATGCTGCAATGAACGAAGCGAGTGTCGTATGTTTCTGATGATGTGGTAATGTTGTGATGGAGGTGAGAATGATGCGAACGAGGGTGAGACTATATACTCATAGTCCTCGTGTTGTTGCGCGGTTTAAGCTGTCGTACCTGGACGACGATAGTTCAGCTAACACTTAGCGCTCGTAACCAGCCTCTCGATTCGCCACAAGGTGCCGGTTACACGGGGCTACTGCGAATGACGATGTCCAAAGCGCCGAAGCTACCTCCGCAATTGACACGCGTCCGTGCTTGAAAGCTTGAACAGAATATTTTTGGACCTTCTAGCGCTGTATAGCGTCGTCGGGATGTTGCATCTCGGTCGCTCGGAGTGGCGCCGATGGGAGCCGCAGTGGCCGCGTCGCTCCGACCGAACGTTGGCGCATTATGATCTTTCTTCGTTGGAAGTCTCGACTTCGCGACTTGTGCAGTCCACGCAATGTAAGGCGCATCTTCTCTTCTAGGTGCTCTGGCATGCGCAATGCTCTACACAAGTGACGAGACGATTGTGAGCAAGACTTGGAGCTTGTCATCTGCACGGGCCGCAAGAATGCGGAGTTCAATGCGCTCGCCGATCATCCCAATCCTTTGGCCCACTCTCCCAGCCATCTTCCCTGAACACCAGACATCTTGGACTACCATCGTCATCAGTCCATGCTCTGAACATGCCTCCACAGTTAAAGTCTTGTACTACCGTCACTTTGCTGTCAACAAGTTCTATGCCGATGATACCGCCGGTGCCTTCATGGGTTGCGCCCCAACGGTCTCCAGCAGATCGCTGAAGCTCGCCGTCAGGCCCGGCCATCCACGTTGTTGCGCTGGAAAGCGATGAGCCCAAGAACCTTGATCTGGCAGCTGTAGTGCGAGCCGCGCACGTGCGAAGGAACGAGTCGCCGTTGCCTGTCCCTGAGAGACCCACGGCGTGGCGCGTCGACACGGGCTTCTCGTATGGCTGTGCTGGCGATGATGTAGCTGCTCGTGTCGAGGGTGATCCAAGCAAAGGTAGACAGTCGCCCACTATCCCACGTATATCGCCTCGCGATAGTTTGTCGATCAGCGAGGCGACGCCGGCAGTAGGCTGGTACAACATCTGCGGCCCAGCAGCCTTCTCGTCGTGCCACTCCTCAGCCCAGAACCCTGCACCGATGGTCGGCGTATCTCCAATGCGCCCAGGAACTTTGTTCGTCAACCCACCTGTCGATGTTGCCGTGCAGACGGTACCGAAGCTGTCAACAACGACCGCGCCACAAGTGCCAAGCGGAATATAGTTATCCTTCTCCCAGTCGCTCATCGCGTCTGCACTGACGCCCATTCGCGCTCTCTTCGCGTCTTCCGCAAGGCCGCGTTGAAGCTCATCCCATCTCTTCTGTGTAAAGAAGTAGCTTGGATCCACGATGTCAAGCCCCCAGGTCTTCGCGAGTCCCTCTACAAACTCTCCGCTATATTGGCAGTGGTCGGCTGCACCACCGCCGTCTGCTTCTTCGCCTTTGATAAGCAACTCTCTCGCCAGCTTGATGGGGTTCTTGACGTGGCTGAGCAGCATACATCCGACGCCTCGTTTCTTAGAGCCGTTCGAAACCATGATGCTGCATTCGAGTTCGTTCTTGCCTTCGCGCGTGAAGACTGCGCCTTTGCCGGAGTTGAACAGCGGGTCATCTTCCAGAAGTGTGACGGCGTAGGTCGCAACGTCCAACGCTGTCGATCTTGGCTTGCGAAGGAGCTCCTCTGCTTTCTTGAGAATGTTGAGAAGCGAGGCGCGGTACTCATCGTAGCGTTCACGGGGAATCGAGGTGCGCGTTAGATTACCCGCACCACCATGGATAATGATGCGGGGCTTCACATGAGCGCTCGCACTCGCGGACGCAGCCCGCTTCTCGGTCATCGTATCTAGCTGGCTGTTGTTGAAGTTTTCTGGATTGCGCACTGTGATGTGGGCGATAAGGCGCGTGTGGACGGGTAGGTGCCTGAGGCGACCGGTGAGATAGCGCTAACCGAGGCTGGGTTAGCGCGCGTTTGCTGTGCCACCTTCCAAGTCTTCTCGTGACGTGGTCTTCGTCCGTTGCCTTGTCCCTCATCATGGGCGCGCCATCCCATACCTCACTAATCTCAACTTCGTCCTAGAACAACTCACTGTCGCATGCGACCGGCGTCGATACCCGGTTATGGCTATCATCGTTCGCTGTCGAATGTACATCGGCTGAGACGTTCAGCCTCGTGGCCGACATTGCATTTAGCAACGACACACCGCAAACATGCGGCTACTTAACACGTCTACGTTGGAGGTACTGGAGTTCCTCGAGAGCCGAGTGCCCGAGTACGTAATCCTCTCCCACACTTGGAGGGAGGAGGAAGTCACTCTCCAAGATCTCTTGTCAGGCAAAGCACCGACGAAGAAAGGCTATGCAAAGCTTACGGGTTGTTGCAAGAAAGCGAAAGATGACGGGTTCGCGTACTGTTGGATTGATACTTGTTGCATTGACAAAACCTCAAGCGCTGAGTTATCCGAGGCTATTAATTCCATGTATCAATGGTACAAGAACGCCTGCATCTGCTACGCCTACTTAGAAGATGTTCGCCAAGACCCCGAAACAGACGATTTTAGTGCATTCCGCAATTCGAAGTGGTTTACACGAGGGTGGACCTTACAGGAGCTTATCGCGCCTCCAATCGTGGAGTTTTATGACGCTCTCTGGTCAGAACTCGGGACGCGCAACAGCCTTCAATCCCAGCTAACATATACTACTGGTATCAACCGAGACGTGCTCACTGGTGGAGATCCTCTTCGCTATGCGGTTGCCGTAAGGCTGTCATGGGCAGCAAATCGGCAGACTAGTCGGTTGGAGGATAAGGCATACTGTCTTTTTGGGATACTCGGTGTGAATATGCCCCTTCTCTACGGCGAAGGCAAACGCGCGTTTCGGCGCCTTCAGGAGGAGGTGCTTCGAGTTGACGAAGACTACACTCTATTTGCCTGGGACACACTCTTACCGAGAGAAAGCCTTCTAGCCAGTTCGCCGTCGGATTTTGAAACCTTTACACCGGTGCTCGATTTTGTCTCCGCGGAGCTAGCAGGTGTGAATAATGTCGTTCTTCGCGATCATTTGTCCAAGACGTGCTTCTCCGCACTTCCACCCCCCGAAGATCACTCGCCTCCCCGCCTTACCAGTCGTGGTTGCCATCTGAGTCTACCTCTATTCCATTACGAGGAACAATCGTGGTACGGCTGCCTTACGTGCTTGGAACGTCCAAAATCTGATAGCCTTCTCTTATGCGTAATGCTGCGCCGAGTTAGAGGCAGCGAGTATCGATTCGAGACAGATTGGGATACCGAGGGGGAACAAAGTACCCTTATTCTCCTTCCTAAGAGTGCCATGAAAAACTTTCGGTACACCTCTATTTACGCGATCACATCAAGTGATGACGACCATTCGGATATGTCTACCTCTAGGATCCAAGGCGAAGGTTACTGTATGTTACGGATCGCGATAAAGCCTACCCTACGCCCCGAGATTGCGCGGTTCTCATTTGGTGATCGCTTGCAGTCAATCATTGATTTACCGGGCTGGTTTCTGGACCTAGAACACCCAAGTAGTGATACAGCTAGACAGCTGCCTACTGAGAAGCCGTACACCGGACGCGAAAACAGCGTTTTCGAATTCAACTTCGACCTCAAGGTCGGTCTAACACTAAGAATCTTCGTTCACGTACGCGTGAATCAGAATCCTTATCTTTCCGCTGAGATCATGCCTCGTGCTGGCGAGTCAGATGCTGGGCCAGCTCGACTACCCCGACCTTCGTACCTACCACTACCACCACTATGCGTACACCCATCACATATACCACCACTTCCACCACCACAGTCAAAGCCGGATCACGCTCTCGATCGTAAAGTTGTTCCAATTCAAGAACCAGCAGGCGGCAAAGATCTCAAATGGTCCATCCACTTAGCCATACGGCGTGTAGCTTCAACGCCTTTTGAGCCCAGCACAAAGCAATATGTGCTTACACTCAATAAAGAACCATGATTGACCCGGAACGGCGGCACGACCGCGTAAGATAGACTTCATCTCGAGTATACAAAGATAGGATCACCGCGACCCTTTATGTCAGCGTATTCCCATCCCCACCCCCAACCCCCCCATCAACCCCCGTCCTCACCACATCCACCCCCTCCCTCCTCTCCCTCGCCTCCTCCACCACCCCCGCCGACTCCTCATACCCAATCGCCTTCAACCACTCCGGATCAATATTCTCCACCGCCAAATACGGACTAACATCCGCCTCGGGAAACAACTTATTCCTCATCGCATACCCCATACCGAGATGCGCCCAAGGATTCTTATGCATATACTCGATATCAAAGTCTTCATACCGCGGCGTCTCAATAACCTCGGCGTACTGGTTTGAGGATCCGGGCCAAACAGCGTTGACCCGCCCGGTCTCGTTGTTCTTGTACCAGGATCTACAACTGCCTTTCCAGACGGTGTGTTTGATCCATTCCTGGGCGTGCTCGTTGAAGGCGTCGGTGATGGATTGGCGGGGCACCCAGGATTTGATGTGGTCGCGTTGCATCTTTTTGATGATTTGGATGGTGTATTCTGCGACGGCGAGTAAGGGGCCGGTGACGGACCCGTTTTCGACGGGCCAGGTTGGGCCGACGAATATGAGCCAGTTGGGCATGGAGGGGCAGGCGAGGCCGAGGTAGCCTTTGGGTTCGGACTTCCATTTTTCGTAGAGGTCGACGCCGTTGCGCCCGATTATGGGGAAGCGCGGGCGGTAGGTTACGTCGAAGCCGGTGGCGCAGACGATGGTGTCGATGGGGCGCTCGATGCCGTCTGCACCAACGACGCCTGTCTCGGTGATCTCATCTACGGCGGTGAAGTGGACGTCGACGTTTGGCTCTTGGATGGCTTTCATGTAGGGGTCGCCTGGGGTTATGCGACGGCCTACAGGAGATCAGTGAGCGTTTCTGTGAAGGGTCGCATGCGACTTACAGCCAACCTCAAACTTCGGAGTGAATCCCTCCAAGAGCCGTTCATCCTTTAGAAACTCTTTCATCCTCTCCCTGAACAGCTCTTGCGCACCCTTCTGCGCTTCACTTCCGGTATAGAACGCCCCCCACAGCCCGTTGACCTGGTTCTCGATATCTTTGGCATGCGCAACGAGCTTACGCGGGTCTTGCCGGAACTCATCGCGCTCTTCCTGTGAGTACTCCTTATTCTGGCCGTAGTTGTTCGCGATTTGGACGAACCACACTCCGGTTCGGACGAAGATATCCATGTGCTTTACATGCGGTTGCATGGTCGGTACGGTCTGAATGGAAGAAGCGCCAGATCCAATGACCGCCACGCGATCGTCCTTCCACTGCTCACTTTGATAGTCTTTCGGCCACGTCGCGGTATGGACGATGCGACCCTTGAAGCTGTTGATGCCTTTGATACCAGGCCACTTGTAGTTGTTCAAGATGCCGGAGGTGTAGAGAAGAAGATCGCATTCCTCTTCGAACTCTCTTTCTTCACCGGAAGATGACGTCTGACGGAGCGTGACCTTCCACTTGCCGACGTCGTCTTGCCACTCGGCTCGCACGGCTTCTGTGTTGAATGTCATATACTTGCGCAGGTCAAATACGTCGCAGACCTTTTCGAGGTACTTTTGGATGTCTGGTGCGTAAGAGAAGAAGCGCGGCCAGTCTGGGTTGAGAGCGAAGTTGAGGGTGTAGGCATGCGATGGGATGTCGCAGGCGCAACCTGCAGGGATCAGCTCACTCACGCGATGATTCACTAGTGGATGTACCTGGATACCTGTTTTCGAGCCATGTTCCTCCCAGATTGGCATTCTTCTCGTAGATGACATGCTCGACGTTCTGCGTGTGTTTCTGTATATGGTACGCCATTTGGATGCCAGACAAGCCGGCTCCAATAGTCAGCACCTTGAGCTTTCGCGATGAAGGGTCCTGGAAGATCATCAGTTCTTTGCTAGAAGCTCGGGGTATCAGGACACACATTATAGACAATGTCTGGGACGCTGTAGCCGCCAGAGCCAGGCGTTGAGTAATCCCATTGCTTGCCGCTGCCCATCGTGTTCAGATCTGGCGCCATCTTCGGGGCTACGGTACGACTGAAGACTGGGAAGACGGTCGTGATTCTGTTAGAGACTGATGGAAGAGCGAGATGCAACTGGAAGCATCACAACTTTATAGATCCACACCGGGTACATGTCATCTCACATCACAGCGGGCATCGGGCGCCGGGCGTATCAGTCGCCAATGCTGACAGCTGTGCGTGACCCAAAGCTGCTCCGTGGAGGACGATCTAGTAGGACAGCATACACCGGGGCGACAGGGCACAGCCGCAATGTTGACCTGTGATTGATCGTCCAGTCGATACTGTGCGGGGTTGTTGCGGGGTACCACATTTCCGAGGTCGTGAACTAATGGATGGATCAAATGACACACCGGATAAGTTGTTCAGATGGTAATTTTCCCATCTTTGTCTCTGATTGTTCAGCGCGTATAATTGTCGTACACGGTTGTACATGATGACCAAGGTGTCGGCCGAGCTAGGCCTTGACCTGTAAGTAAGCCAAAGTCGCGATGCGTGCAACTGAAATGAGATAGCGTGCTGATGGTACGATAAACGGGTACGATATCGCCTACATCATTGTAAGAACTCATGTTGGTAAGATTTTAAGGCAATGGATGCTTAAGAGGTGAGGTGCATGTCCAGCCATTCGTAGTGTGTGGTGATCTTCCACATCGAAAAACACCCGTAGAATACATGACGGAACAGAGTACATTCCATCTTACTGGTCTCGATGTACCCATCTAGGCATGCCTCTCCGTTCGTCGCCAAGTCGTTTCTGTCGCGTGCGACGGACGCGCATGAGCGCGCGTTATTTGATCGTCGATGCGACCCCAGGCCCAGCATTAGGAATTCTGAGAGTAAATTACCAGGTCCCTGCGTCGTCGAATTCTTGCAACTCTCTTGATAAGACACTCGCATCACACTCCATACCCGATGTCGATAAATATGCAATGCCCATGGCGAAGGATGCAGGTGCCTAGACGTGACACGACCGTGCACGCCTTAGCGCGCTACGCCCCGCAAGGACGTCATCGCGGTACACCTTCCCTCCCCGTCGACCACCCAGCAACAGCATGGACGCACCAGTGGAACAACCGCTCCGATCCCTCCCTCTAACAACGAGACGCATCGACATCCAAAGCTACTTCACAGCATTGACAGGCCGTGGAGCCGATTTTCCTACGCCTACTGTGGTAAACACTACGCGACGGGAGCTACTTCGGTACGTACCTGGGTAACAGGGTAGACTAACGGCGCAGCGGTATTAACACGCTACCAGAGCCATTAAAACCCGGAAGTACATAGCGGACTGCATACGAAGAGTGCGCAAGAAGATCCAAAAGTCTGTTGATAAAGCCGGAGAAGGTGCCAGCTGGGACGAGTGCTACAAGCCTGTTCATAAGTACCTGTGCTTTAGCTCCGCGCAGACAAGGGCGTATAACTCGGCCACGGAGTAAGAATAAGTTGCGATTGAAACTGTATGACAATGATGTTAATATGTGATATAGGGACCTTAATCGTGTAGTCTATGACTATGGCGCATTGTCTTGCCGGCTATTCACTATGGAGATTATCCATGATCTACCGGAAGATGTTCGAAGCAAAATCGCCGCATACTTGACGGATGAAGGCATGCCAGTCGTACTAGGCGCACCGGCAATTGAGTCTGATCAGACGTGTCCCAACAACATCAGCGTCCGGGATACTCTAGCGAACATGGTGACCGACGGCCGCAAACACTATCTCGACTGGAAGTACATGGGCTACATGACACACTTCGTCGTAACAGCCTGGTTCCATTTCAACACCTTCCTCATCCACGACTCCGTCGCGTTGGACACATTTTTCCGCGATATCTCACTCGGCGACCAGGTCTTCCCCGGTATCGTACCCGCAGAACACTTGCGTTGTTTGAGCGTTGTGCTGCGGGGTGATATGAAAGACTACGAGCCTCAGAAACGTGAATGTACAGGGAAGACATTGTGTATAAGGCCAGTGAGGCCGGCGGAGGTGTTTAGCGAGCATCTTGGACTTGTACTTAAGATGAAGAAGCTCCGCGGGTTCAGGCTGCATGTTATGATCGAGGCGTCGGAGCTGGAAAGGGTTGAGGAGATTCTGAGCGCGGTGAGGGGCGTGAGGGCCAGACTGAT
Organism: Alternaria metachromatica; assembly: GCF_023757995.1. NCBI lineage: Eukaryota > Fungi > Ascomycota > Dothideomycetes > Pleosporales > Pleosporaceae > Alternaria > Alternaria metachromatica. The sequence goes on from NW_026055536.1 coordinate 23,215, forward strand.
GAGTAAGGGTGTGAGGGTGCGGTTTACTTGGGGGAGCGAGGAGCTGGACGGGTATTTCAGGGAACTGCACAGAATTGGGGTATGAAGTAGTGATGTCGTTAGGCAACAGTGCTTTTGGTCTCAGTGGACGGCTACTGCTCTAGTCCAATAAGACCCTCCACTTCCTGCGCAATCTTGCCAAACGCCATAGCTCGCTCTCCCTCCGGCTCCGCTACCACAGTCGGCTTCCCACGATCAGCGTCATCGCTGATACTCGCATGTAGCGGAATCTCGCCCAGGATGTTCAAATCGTACTTCCCACACATCGCTCTGATCTTGTCCATATTCCCAAAAATCTCATGCACGTCTCCGCAGCCGGGACATTTGAAGCCCGCCATGTTGCACACCAGACCCAGTAGCTTCACATCGACTTTGCGGAAGAGTTCAACGCCCTTTACCGCGTCTTTAAGCGACAGATCCTGCGGCGTCGATACGATGAGCGCGCCGTCTAAGATAAGCTGTTGGGTGATTGTGAGTTGGACGTCGCCGGTGCCGGGTGGCATATCGAGGACTAGGACGTCTAGACCGCCCCACTCGACTTCGTGGAGGAGTTGCTGCAGGGCTTTCATGACCATGAGACCCCGCCATGCTACTGGTGAGGATTCTGGGATGAGGTAGCCCATGGACATGGACTTTAGGCCGTAGTTGGAGAGGGGGAGTAGTTGGTTGTCTGGGTTGTGGGATTAGAGGTTGATGGACAGCTGGGTTGATGTGAGAACTGACTGGATGACAGTCGGGGTTCGCCAGATAGATTGAGTAAGGTTGGTATTGATGGGCCAAAGATGTCGGTATCAAGGATGCCGGCGTTGTAACCACGACGCGCGAAGCTTAAGGCGAGGTTTACTATGAATGCGACTTAGTGTTCTGAGAGTGATCGTCTCGATTGGTGATATATACCAGCGATAGTACTTTTACCCACGCCACCTTTCGCGGATGAAACAGCAATTACTTTCTTCACATCTTTGATATTCCGCTTCTGTGGCAAGCCTCGCTGCATGCGCGGCATTTGCGGAGGCGCGCCTGAGCGCGGAAGACCCTGCGCTCGCCATCAGCTATTGCGCATTCAATCACCCTAGCATGTAACATACAAGAGGATTCTCATGCTGCAGACATCGCAACGTCGAGAACAACCGTGGCTTCAGCATCGTCGTGGTAGAGACGGGGGTTGCGGAGTTGATGGCGGAGGTGACGCGCATCGGCGTTTCATTTCCCCGATGTCATTGAACTTTCTTGTGGGGCACAGAGTGAACTTTCTCTTCCGACGCGCTTCACCTGCACCAGCAACACCAAACCACTTGTACACTATGGGCAAGTCTAAGATCAGAGGTATGAACTTTTCTTCTATGTGCGACTGGATTTTGCTCACATGACAACCAGATTTCGATCCCGAGTCGCTACTCGACCCTGCGCCGAGCTCTAGCGAAGACGAGCGCTCCGACGCCGAAATCTCCGAAGTTGAAGATGACAACGCCGGGCGCGAACATTATACGTCGGTCGGAAAGAGCAAGCTGAGGAAGCCGGTTGAGGTGCCTCTGGGCCCGGAGTACACTGGGCGCAAGGTGGACCGCAAAGCACTCGAGGACAGCGACAGCGACGATCCTTTTGCGAAGGGCTTCGACGATATAGACAGCGAGGCTAGCGATGATGACGAAGAGGATGGCATCAATGGCGTAGAGCTCGATGGCGAAGATGAGAGCGACGAGGAAGATATGAACGGCGATTTTGACGAAGACATGAGCGACGAGGACGAGGAGATGGGAAGCGCAGGCGAAAGCGGGAGCGACGACGAGGCCAACGACTCCGAAGGCTCAGACGATGATGAGCCTGGCGCCGAAGCCAAAACCGACGCGTCCACCATCCGCGACCTCATGTCCGCCAACAAGTCCTTCACGTCGGGCATCGCTGCTGGCACGCAGTCCGATGTCGCCAAGGGAGAAGCCGTAAAGACCCAACGGAAGACGTTCGATACGCTGCTCAACTCGCGCATTCGACTACAAAAGGCCTTGATTTCCACAAACTCCATGGCTGCAGAGCCATACAAGATAGAGACCGCGAAGGATGCGCCCATCGAGGCGGCAGAGGCAGCTGCCCTGACTCTCCTCAACAACCTCACGAACCTGCGCCTCTCCCTAGAAGAGTCGCGAACAGGCCAGAAGCGGAAGCGCCCAACCTTCGACTCCGCAACCCCATCATCCGAAATCTGGACCACCATCCAAGCCAGCGAGAAAACCACGCTCACCCACCGCAAAGCCGTCCTCGAGCGCTGGTCCAACAAAACCAAAGCCACAACCGTCACAAACAACAAAGCGCGCCTCAACGCCTCCGCACAACAAACCCTAACCGAAGTCCTCGACACGCAACTCTCATCCCCCCACCTGGTCCTCCGCACCCAAACCCCGCGCTCTTGTGCCCCCCTCCAATCCTCGACCAAGACCCCCCAACCCTCCCCCCTCATCTACGACGACGCCGACTTCTACGGCCTCATGCTCAAAGAACTGCTCGAGCAGCGGTCCGCTGATCTCAACGCGAACGGGACCGCGGAATTTGTGGTGCAGGCGCCGTGGCAGGTTGCGCGCGAGGCTAAGACGAAGAAGGTTGTTGATACGAAGGCGAGTAAGGGGCGCAGGTTGAGGTATACGGTGCAGGAGAAACTGCAGAATTTTATGGCGCCCGAGGAGAGGGGGATGTGGGGGGATAGGCAGAGGGATGAGTTGTTTGGGAGTTTGTTTGGGCAGAGGGTGGGGCTTGGGGAGGAGGATGGTGGGGAGAGTGAGGTGGAGGAGGGCGTGGATGCTGGGGAGGCGGGGTTGATGCTGTTTAGGAGTTAGTGGATGGGCAGGTGGAAGGCAGATTTATGTCGCGCAGCTGGCCTGATGTTGTTAGAAAGTATATTATACTTGCGATTTCTCTCGTTCATGAGAGTATCTCTTCGTCAAGGTCGTCTATGTTGCGGAGGTTAGACATAGGTGGGCTGAGGGGATTCAAGGCAGATCAGTTCGCGAAGATCTTGGTTTGTCTTCACTGTCTTTGCTGTCCTTGTCCCCGGGCTGCCGTTCATGGTGGTTAGGCTTGATCGCGCAGTAGTGAGGCGTCTTGTTGGCTGCTTTACGGTTTTGGTGGCGCATGTCAGCGAGCTCAGCCCCCAATCTGCATGCGCATCTTCGTTGGCGCGACCAATCCCATCTTTTCCTTCCAGCCACTCGCTCAGCCATCGCTTCTCAGCCTTGAACTATCATGCCATATCTATAAGGTAGCCTTCCCGCGTTCTTGATTGTGACTTTGATTCCATCCGACATCGAACTAACATGCCACCGTTCAACGCGTCGCACTCACACCTCGCGCACAATGCAACGTTCAATGCCAGCGTCCCTACGAACACGACTTGCTGTATGTTGCATTCGAATCCAATCCCATCACTTTCCAAATTGACGTGCTGACAGCCGATGCGTCATTAACACACGGCGTGTCATGGCAAAGCGCGTACTGGTCCGTCATGGCCTGCTCTCTAGCTGTCCTCCTACAAGAAACTGGAAAAGTGGTCAACGCACCATATCGCATCAGCTATGCTCTACGAGCATCTCCGCTTATCTGTGCGATCGATACGTTCTTGATGCTATTGAAGTTTTTGGTCATGCTACTTGTTGGTTGCTCGCCCCGAACTGCGATTAGGCATGTGTGGTATGATCGATTTGTGGAAGATGAAGATATAGGGGATGGATCGTGGGTGGTTTGGGTCTGGCGGGACTTTTCGCGGAAAGTCCTTGAGAACGACACGACCGAAAATGACCCCTTCCAGATTGTGGCGCCACAGATCAATGTGCCTCCTGTCGACGCCGAAGCCTGTTATACATGCTCGGGCGCTCTTCCTGGTCACGACAGTGAGGAAATACGTTTAGCCGACGTACAACAATCAACCACTATAAGCGCTAGCGAAACGGTCGTGCCTACCCCAATAAAGACTCGAAGGAATAGCCTAGACACCATTAGTGCGTCACGAAAGCGTTCCAGAACACCTCCTATAATAAGGAGCGATAGAAGTGCTATGATCGGTCTTTCTGCAAACCATTCGCCAGAGTTCAGTGCGATACTCATACGCCATCCAACACAGCCTAGTACTGTGGTTACATCGGGTGTGAATCAGATTGAGACCATCGTAACGCAAGGATTTGAAAGACCAGACGGTGGCGATGTAGCTGCTGCACGACCCAGCGTCTCGATTGTACACGAGGAACAGTCTCCAAACAACGCCATCGACGGAGCCCCAGCCACAATCGGACTACCGCTTGATCGTCCCAGCCCTTCCGAACATTCTGCGACATACATGACGGCGCTTCCTGGCTGCGCCGTCGATCGCAGCTGGAGACTGAGTATGGTCAGTTTCATCTTCGGCGCAGTACCGCAGGCTGTCAAGGTATTTGCCATGGAGGGAATACCGATCACACAAATCACGGTCGCTATCTTGCTCAGTTCGTTTGTCACTGCGGAAGTGTTTCGCTCCATTGCTGGACCAGTCGGCGTCTCCAATCTCTATGAAGGACCAGCCGTCCTTCGTTACAAAAGACTCTTGTCATCTACGCACCTGACGAACCTCGCGATCATAGTAAGCTACTTCCATCTTACTCTCTTTACATTTATTCTTGTTCTTCTCGTAGTTCCTGGCCCGCCGGGCTCGGGACGCGGTGGTGTGTTTGCCTACGGTATTCCCCTCTGCTTAGCAGTCACCTCGTGGGTCTCGAATCGCGTTGTAGACGTGTTGGAATCCTATGTTTTCCCTGAGGCGTTTACTTCTTACCTCAAAGATATGTCACTACATACAAGCCGCTACAGGGTCATTAAGGAAATGCGTGGAAAGCTAACGTCGCTTGTTCCCGATTCATTCATGCTAGGGCCAAGTCGCGCAGAGTCGCACATTCCGTATTTCGTCGTCTTTCCAGGCATCTTTGTGGTCATCTCCTGGGTCTACTGGCGGTTTTCAGCCTTGATAGATACCTTCCGTTGGAGCCTGTTTGCAGGTTTCATATGCCCTGCTTTTATCCTGACGCCGGCGTGCGTTTTGATAATGTTGCACGCTGTGTACGACGCTATATTTGCAAGCTCCCTTGCGACGTATGTCCGCTACGTATGCGGCGTGTACGGCACACTCGATGGATTCGCAACAGGGACGTTCATTCTTGTCAATTTGGGGCTTACCCTATTTCTCTACAGTGTTACCACTGGATTTGACAACGCTTCCACGTTCAAGCCTGGTTGGACGGACGTGCTAGGCTGAGCGAATATATTATAACGTCCATTGATGTATTCAAATGTGCATCGGGTGGATAGCAAGTAGTGAACTGGATTAAGAAACATTGTAGGTGGCTCAAGACATACGCAACAGATCCCACCCCTAAATCGGCGGCTTCTCCTCCCCCTCCGCATACTCCACAGCAATCTTCTTCGCCCCCTTCGACGGCTCGGGCCAACTCGTCCTCCTCCTCGCCCTAACATAAAAGTTCATCGGCCTAATAAGCTGGAACTCAGGGTCATACGTCACCGCCTCCTCACCTTCCTTACTAAACTCGTACCTATACACCAACTCCGGAAGCAGCACTTTAACCTCTCCAAGCGCAAAGTTGAAACCAATACAACTACGCGGGCCGGTCGCAAAAGGCATGTACGAGTTCTTGGGGCGGTTGGAAACCTCCTCTGTGCCCCAGCGGTCGGGGTCGAATCGGTCGGGGTTCGACCAGATGGACGGGTTGTTGTGGATGGCGTGGAGAGCGCAGATGACGACGGAGCCGGCGGGCAGCTTGTAGCCGCCGGGGACGATACAATCGACCTTGGCGGTGCGTCCAGGTTGGAAAGAAGGGTTGTGCAAACGCTGCGTCTCCTTGACGAATTTGTCGAGGAAGGTGAGGCCGTCGGAGAGTTCAGGCGTCCACTTTGTGTTCTCGTTCACGCCGGCGTCGACGAGTTCTTGGAGGAGGCGGTCTTGGTTGCCTTCGTAGACGCAGAGGGAGTAGAGGAGCCAGGAGAGGAGGGAGGAGGTCGTTGTGAAGCCTGCGCCGGAGATGGGAAGCATGTTTGGGATGACGAGCTCGCGGGGGAGTTTGTTGCCGTTGTCGTCGGTGGCGCGCTTGAGGTAGTCGACTACGCAGCTGGCTCCTAGGGCTGCGGACTGGAGGGGTAGGTCGTCTTCGTTGCTGCCTTTGGGTGCTTGGTCGATTGCTTGGTTGAGGATGGTCCAGAGTCTGTAGCGGATCTTGTCGAGGTCGTAGGCTGCTGTGAAGGGGATGGCGCTGAGCTTGGCGTACCAGGCACCTCTTGACGCGACCTTCTTGTTCAGGGAGAGTGATTGGGCGATCAAAATGACTAGCTCGCTCAGCGGAGCGTCTGGGTTGTCGAAGTGGTGGGCGTCGTATCCGAGCGCAAACTTGAAGACGGTCTGAGAGGCGAGCTTCAGCATGTACTGGTAGACGTTCCAGGCTTCGCCCTGCTCATCGAGCTGGTCAAAGACCTTGAACGAGTCTTTTACCGAGGCTTCCATGAGAGGTGTGTAGTGTCTGATAGCCTTGGGTGCCATGGATGGCGGGATGAACTTGTGCGCTTGCCTCCACGCATCAGTATCGGTGTCGCAAATGAAGAGCGCTCTGTTATCCTTGATGCCCGCCAAAGGATGCTCGGGGGTGATGTGTTTGCTGAAGAACGCCGACTCCTGGAAAGCCACAGTCGCGATAGCAGGGTCATTGGTCAGGTAATTCTGCTTGCCCATCGTCTCGTACTTGATCAAAGACCCGTACTTCTGGAAAAGACGCGCATGGTTTCCCTGAGCTGGTTAGTGGTAGTTCGCGCGCCTGTCAAGTTGAACTCACGAGATGATCGGGAAAGACCTCGTAGTAGCTTCCCACGAAAGGAAGACCCTCTGGGCCTGATGGGTCGCGAATGGCCTGTCCGTCGACCGTAATGCCTATATCCTCATCGCAATCCAATACATCGTCCAAATCGTGGAGGTCCTCTCCCTTGGCATCTTGCAGACCAATACCTGCAAATCGTAAGTCCATGCCCTCACCAAAACAATCATCTCACATACCAGTCGACTGGATAATATTGTACTGCTCCGCTACAGCAACCTGCAGCGCCTCAAAGTCATGATACTGATCAATGTGAATATCTTGGCGAAAGACATTCTTGTCCTGCCCAACGAGGTAAAAGCCCTTGATAGTCATGATGCTTAGAGACAAAGTATGGGATAACGGTTGAGCGTCGCAATCTTGACAGGACTATAACGCGACTAAATGAAAACACACCAAACTACGTATCCATCCACAACCCACCACCTGCAGGTCTCGTCTAGTCCGTAGAAATGACGCATCGCCACTGGCCATCCTCCGGCGCAGGCTTCATCGTACGAAAAAGCGCCGAAGAGCCCAATGCACCCTTCAATGCGCCGCCAAAATAAAGCAAAAAACACTGCAGGTCGTGCGAGCCAGCGAGCCAGCCCGGCCGAAGCGTTGATCGAAATTTCGCTCGAGGTAACAGTTTTGTTGTTGCGCCATGACAAATGACAGCGCTATCGCAGAGCGGCTACCACGAGGTGTCCGGTGTTAGTGGAGCCAAGCCCCCACTTACCTCGGCACAGCGAGGCTTGATCCAATCAAGCCTCCGCTGACAATCGGAGGTGCCACCATGCGAGTGGCCTTCTTCCAAGCCTTACGCGCAGCGATCTTGCTGCATCCTGGTGCTGCGAATGTCCGAGATCTCGGGCGCGGCGCATGCGTAGTGGATCGGTATGCCCGTTGCGCATTTGTTGCATGGGGCTATTGCGACGATGAAGGGTCTTGGCCACAGGCCTTCATCGATGCCATTCTACTCCCTGGCGCCCCTTTAGTGACAGACTGAACGCATCCCTCTCTTTCGATCCCTCCAGTCATTGCAACCGGATCATCACGAGACGAGCGCGGAAACAACGAAACAACAAGACACCATGGCCGACGGCGTATACACTCTCCGCGAGGTATCCCAGCACACCAGCAAAACCGATCTATGGGTCACCCTCTGGAACCACGTCTACAATGTGACGGACTACCAAGAAGACCACCCAGGCGGTAAAGAGTTCCTACTCGAAAACGCCGGCACAGACGCCACAACCGCCTACGAAGACATCGGCCATTCCACAGACGCGCGCGAGATCCTCGAGAACTTCCGCATCGGGCGCATCGCAGACGAAGACTGGACCGACCATGAAGCCGCAAAGATGCCCACGATCACGCCGAGTAGAGTGCATGTTGTCAACAACCTGCCCCCGCCGAAATCGTGGCGGTTGCATCTAGGTGCTATTGGCTTTGGATTGACATCTGTCGTGCTGTCCATAGTCGCAGGCCGACGCTTCTCGCCGCTCCTGCACCGTCTCCAAAGCGCCGGTTTCTGGAAGGGCTTCGCCGTGTCTTCCATCGCGAGTATGGCCCTAGCCGGCTACGCCAGCCTCTGGGCAACCAAGAGCTTCGACGTTGCGCACAAAGACTTCCAATCCTACCCCGCGCACATCAAAGCGAAATCCATGTCGTCGAAACCGACCAAGAAAAAGGATATCAACCTCGGTGTGCTAAACGCCCGCGTCTACCAGCCCTTCCCTCTAATCGACAAGTTTCACATCTCCCACGACACCATCCGCTTCGTCTTTGGTCTTCCGAATGAGAACTCCGTGTTGGGGCTGCCGACGGGCCAACACATCGCCATCAGACATGAAGTCGACGGGAAGCAACTTGCGCGCTCCTACACGCCTACGTCCAGTAACAAGGACCGCGGAAGGCTGGAACTGACTGTTAAGATCTACGAAGGCGGTAAACTGACACCCTGGTTGAGCAAGCTGAATGTCGGCGATACGGTTGAGATCCGTGGACCAAAAGGCGAGATGAAGTACCACAAGAACCTCGTCAAAGAACTCGGTATGATCGCCGGCGGCACGGGCATCACACCCATGTTCCAGATCATCCGCCGTATCTGCGAAGACCCGCGCGACGATACCAAGACGACGCTGCTGTATGCCAATAAGACCGAAGGCGACATCTTGCTCAAAGATGAACTCGACAGGTTTGCGGCGCAGTACGAGCAGTTTAATGTGCACTACGTTTTGAGCAGCCCTTCGGAGAGCTGGAAGGGCGACAAGGGGCGTATCAGCAAGGAGATGATTGAGAAGCGTTTGCCTGCGCCGGCGGGTATGGATAGCAAGGTTCTTGTTTGTGGGCCGGATCCGATGATGGAGAGTATGGTTGGGTATTTGCAGGAACGGGGGTTTAAGGCACCTGGTATGTTGAGACTATCTGATGACATGAAATGGAATACTGCTAACGGAAGCTTAGGCAAAATCTCGAAGCCTCAGGATGAGATCTTCACGTTCCAGTGATTATTCTGTGAAGTCTGCTCTGGAGTTGGGGGTTGGGGGACGGTTATCGCAGCGGTATTGTCGGAGTGGTTAGGATAGAGTGAGTGGTGATCGGCACTTCTACAAAATTCATCTTCCATAATCCATCGCAAATGTCAACGTTCCAAAATAAACTCTACCATCAACCACCCCTTCACTTCCCAACTTCTGCGCGCGCATCCCGACAATCGTCATAGTCGCACATGCAACAACAACTCAAGTTCGCGCAGCATGCATGAAGTTCGGCCGACATACCACCGCCCAACGTCTCGCACGCCCCAACGCCCATCTCGCACGACACAAAAAGCACCGTACGAATGACGTCGCCACCGGAGCGGCACTGCACGGATGTCTACCGAGCTGTTGGGCAGTGACGCAACACCACCATGCTTCTAGGCCGCATTAGCGCCAACCAATGGTATACAACATGCATCTAGATGCGCTTGAGAAAGTCGCGGTATCAGCGATAGCCCAGCAGCAGCAGTTGCCGTCTGAACTAACACATCACTACAATAACGAAAAATGTCTCTTTGCGCAAGACGATTATCAAGAGGCGTTCGGCGGGTCTCGGCCGAGCCCTCTGCGGGCTATGCGACGACGCGGTGTTTGAGCACGCGTATAACTACACTGGAGCCAAGAGTGAGGAGTCTCGACACAGCTTTCCGCACTCGATCAACACCTTTGTCATACTCAATCATGTCGAACACGCAAACACGAGCTGCATCCAGCAGCACACAACCGCAATGGACGGCACCAGACACATCATCTCGACCAGTCGCCGTTCTAGGCGGAGGAGTCCTCGGTCGACGAATCGCCGCCTCATGGGTCGCCGCTGGCTATGAGGTCGTGTTGTGCGATCTCAGTGACGAGCAGAGGAATGCCGCGACACACTACATCGAACACCACATGGACGAATTCTCGAAACTTACTGGAAACGCACGGAAACCAACGCAATTCAAGACTGTCAAAGACATTGCAGAGGCAGTCAAGAACGCGTGGTTGGTGGTTGAAGCATTACCAGAGAAGCTTCCGTTGAAGATCGATATCATGGGCCAGCTTCAACACCAAGCACCGAAGGATTGTATCTTAGCTTCCAACTCTTCGTCGTACAAGTCGCGGTTCATGCTCGATAAGGTGGACGCGGGTAGTCGGCATCGCGTTTGCAATATGCATTACTACATGCCTCCTGGTAACAACGTTGTCGAGCTCATGACGTGCGGTGAGACGCATGCAGACATTCTGCCGTTTCTGCAAAGCAAACTTCAGGACGCGGGCATGACACCAGCCATCGCGCGGAAGGAGTCGACCGGTTTCATCTTCAACCGGTTATGGGCTGCCATTAAGAGGGAGAGTCTGCTCATCATGGCGGAGGGCGTTTCGGAGCCGGAGGAGATCGACAGGCTTTTTTTGACGATGTTCAAGGATAACCCGGTTGGACCTTGTGGAATGATGGATGCGGTCGGATTAGACACGGTTGCGTTCATCGAGAACAATTATGTTGAAGAACGCGGCGGCGATCCCACAGCGCGGGACTGGCTCCAGAAGAACTTTGTCGAGAAGGGCAAGCTCGGCGCGAAGTCTGGCAAAGGCGGTCTGTATCCCGCTGGTGAGACGACGCGCAGCTCCAAAGACGAGAGCGGCCATCACGACAACCTCGCGGCGCCCAGACTGTACTTCCTCGACATTGGCATTGGGGGCAATGTTACCGACTTGCAGAAGATGGCTACCTCCGGCAAGATCATGACAGCTTCAGCGGACGGAAGCAATGTGCGCGAGATTGTGGGTGGCCAAGCCATGCCAGACGGTATCGACGTGTCCATTTCAGCTGGTCGCATCTTCTGGACAAACATGGGCGCGTCTCCCGCGAAGAACAACGGCAGTGTCATGTCCGCGAACCTCGATGGCACCGACGTCCAAGCTATCATCCCAGAAGGCCAGATCCACACACCGAAGCAGCTTAAGATCGACCACGAGAACAAGAAGCTGTACATTTGCGACAGGGAAGGCCTGCGCGTCCATCGATGTGACTTTGACGGCAGCAACCACGAGATCATCGTGCAGACTGGCGACTCCAGCTCAGCGGAAGGAGAAGACCAGACAAACTGGTGTGTTGGTATCGCGGTCGATCCTCAGGGCGGAAAGTTTTACTGGTCTCAGAAGGGCCCGTCGAAGGGCGGCAAAGGCCGCATCTTCCGCGCAAACATGCAGATGCCTGCCAACGAGACAGCATCCTCCCGCTCCGACATCGAACTGCTCCACGACCACCTGCCTGAACCCATCGATCTGGAATTCGAAGCTGAGAGCCAAACGCTGTACTGGACCGATCGCGGCGAGTACCCACTCGGCAACACGCTGAACAAGGCGTATGTAGGTGCCGAGACGAAGGAGGAACAAGGTGTTGTAACGCTAGCGAGACATTTCCACGAGCCGATTGGATTGAAGATTGACGCGGTGAACCGCCATGTCTACTTGACTGACCTTGGTGGTACCGTGTACAGGTTCGACATGGACGGCGGGAGGAAGAAGAAGATATACGAGACGGACAGCGCGTACTCTGGTATCGCACTTGCGCACCTGCACTGAACGTAAATATAGCCTTGTTGTTAGCATCAGTAATGTAATCGTGAAGATGAATTCGAGGCGCCTGCAGTGATGAGTTGGTGATGTCGGTGTCTGAGCGAAGAGCATTCGCCGACGCACCCGTGGACCCTCGGCATCCAAAACCCACCGAAGGTCCAAGCTCCTCAACACCAAAACATTCCGACCACCCCACGCGACAATCCCGCTGCGAGCGCCGTCCCTCTCCTTCCACTCCACCCAGGGCGCTCTCCCCCCAATTCCTCCACCGCGGTCTCAACCCCCTCCCACCGCCACAATGAACACAATCTCCAAGCCCCCAACAATGAAACGCATCTCAGGCCCGAAGCGCTTCCTCGGCGTCCTCGTCGGCATAACCGGCGGCCTCTCCGCCAACGTCCTCCTCGCCTACAGCGTCTCCTCCTTCTACACGCGCAACACAAAATTCGTGCCTTACGACGCCTCCTCCCCCGACCTCACCACCTCCGTCTTCCGCGCGCACAACCCCAGCGGCAACCCGCCCGGCTGCATCGACCATGCGATAAAGACGATTCCGTATGGGAAGCTGCCGGAGAAGTACTGGGTCAAGGGCGATGGAGGTAGGATATCGGTTGATCAGCCGGCTTTGACAACGGACTTTTGTAGGGGCATTTGGAGTGGTGTGGCGTTTAGGGTGCAGAGACGGTTGTTGGAGAAGTGGTATCGGAATGTGGAGGGTAGGGATAGCCATCTTTGGGATGTGAAGGAATTGGCGAAGAGCGAGTATGGGGTTGGGACGAAGATTGTGGATCACTTTGAGGTTGTGGAGCATAAGGATGATAAGGTGAGATCGTACCTTGCATTGGAAAGATTGCTAGCTGACCCAAGATTTTTCATAGGTTATTGTGCGATGCGGCGACTCACCACACGTTTCTGAGCCCCGACCCTCGGATGGCCTCTTCTCTATGGAGGTCTCGAAAGACGATGCTGCGCAGATGGCTACTTTCCACTTGAAGTCGGTCTTTGTGGATACGACGCCAGAGGGCAAGGACGCTGGACCGCAACCAGGGCATATCCAGTGGCTGCACAGATTGTACACCAAACTTTGGATGGAGAGTGCGACGCGCAAGTTGATCAAGGAGGCATAGACATGATACCATCGCAATGCAAACTATTCTGGTTACGAAGTACCCTCGAGAAGTAAAGAACTTACTTCAGTTCCAGACACTTACCTCTCACTTCAACGCGCGAGTCTAGGCTTTGCGCGTATGAACTAATCAACGGTCGGAGACGATGCTCATGGCAAAAGACCGATAGGCTAGAAACGATCGGCGTGCGGAGCTCGCCCCGCCTGTTCGGTCGTAGTTCCTGAGCAGCGCAAAAGCAAGTCTACCCTACCAGTAGCTCGAGCTCGACTGCGGGGATCAGTCATCGTGACATACGTCAGCGGATCGGCGTGCGTCGAATAGCCCGTACACCTGCGTTCCAATCATGATAGCCCGGAGAGGTGCCTTCATAATACCATACTTGAGATGCTTAACTTCCCATACTAAGTTCTGCTATCGCTCTTCCACTTCTTCTATTCACAGCCACTGACTTCCACATCCCTACACTATTATCATCAACCCAAACCCATCACTTCTCGAAGTCCTCACAACACCTCACCATGGGCGTCATGACCTGTACCTCCTCAACAATCTTCAACTACCCCCCCGAAATAATCTACGACTTCGTCTCCAACCCCTCAAACTGGGGCCGCACCTACGCCGGCAGCTCCGGGCTGCCCCCAGGCCAAAACCTGTCTCTCCCCCTCAAGGTCGGCGACGTCTGGACCGAAAAAGTCGCTTTGCCGAACAACACGTACCACCCACAATGGGTCCTTGAAATCGCGGACCGCGGTCGCAAATTCGCCTTTCGCCAGGTCAATAATATTGCTGCGGGGGAGGATGGAAGCGGTGGGGTGAAGGGGTACTGTTGGATCACGTATACGTTTGTGGAAGCTGGGTGTGGGTTAACGTTGTTTACCCGCAATTTGACGTGTGAGCTTGAGAAGGGGGTGGATGTGCCGGAGGATCTTTGGGTAGCGATGAGCAGGCCGAGTGGGATTGATAAGTATCATGAGAAGATCAAGGGGTTGTTAGATGAGGAGATGGGGGAGCATAGGATTTTGTCGGTTTGAGGTGGTGATGGTATTGAGAGGGATGATGCTTTGGGATAGGAGGGTTGAGGGAAGGTGTAGGGTGTTCGGACTGAGATTGTGGGGTACGTGTGAGGTATGACTAGATGCCACGCAGATGGAGATGGATGAAGCTGTTCCATGAAGATGTACAAGACCTTGCGTGCATTTCAGACATCAAGACGGCTGTTCAGGCTTCACCGATCCGCGAAGCTGCACAACGTTCTGGTACGCTTTCGGAGATGCGACCATAGACAACGGATGCCTGGTTGTCGCCTCAGGTAGTCATATAACGCAGCCTCTTACATAGAGGTGTCGTGTGGGTAGGAACGGCTTACCCGAGTTCGCTGATCTGGCAAAGCTAGTATATGCTAGCGTTGAGGAATTGTCGGCCAACGCCGCGGCTTCAAAGAAAGATGAGGAAGGGAATCTGGTGTATAAACAACTCGAGGTAGAAGCGGGTACACTGATCCTAATACACGGTAATCTCATGCACACCAGTGAAGCCAACAAGTGTGGGAAGAGCCGTGTCGCATTCAAATCTGGGGGTGGTTGAGAGGACGCATGAATCGTTAGCAGATAACTGTTTGCAGCCTTACGAGGGTAAGACGGAGTTTGAGCAGCTTCGTGCTTGTTAGAGAAGAGGTGCCCAACTGCGTTTGGTACAACTGATACCTAGTATCATCTAGAGGCGCATGATAGAAGGAGTGATAAGATAGTTCTCATGCGATTTGTAAGGCGTGGTGTAGAGAAGGGACGCAGGATAGCCCTGCCTCGGGGTTTGTGGGTTCTTAGGCGATGACGCAATCATGCATGACGTAGCGTACCCAACACACACCTGAAGTCCACGGGTACATCAAGCCATCGCTCTTGACGCATACAAAGGCCTCTATCGTATAGAAGCTGGGGTTCATCATCGACCCAGGAGGCATTCGTAGAGTCTGGCGTCGATGCAGTGAGTGAACGCAAGACAGTGTATAGCGCCAGGGTACAGGGTAGCTCTTGCCTGCCAAACACGAAAGCGCAACGTATCCACGAGACATGAGGTATAAAATGCTCTAACACGCTGCATGATGTGAGGCGGTGATTGGTGGGAGTTATGGAAAGAGGATCACTTGCTTACTCTTCTTTGCTGCATGTAGATTGGCTATGCCTGATGCCTAGTCGCGCCTCCCGTGTTCTGAACAGCAGGCGCATAGACCCCACCACGTCTCACAGATTCACCCGCATCGCAACCACGAGATGAACCCGACGCTACCTCACGCGCCCTCGTGGTCAGAGCAGACTGACACCGACACTTGCAGCTGGAGTCTAGGCGGCAATCATGAGGGGACTGCCCACCTGTCGAGCATGCGCGAGGCTGCACGCGATGGCTGCGTTCGATGCAAGCTACTTCTTCGAGGAATCGAGAAGTACACGTTTCCTCCTGACCGTCGTCATCGAAGTACCGAAGCCACTCTGAGCGAGTACGAGCCCCATCGGAGTCTCGTGGTTGACGTCCGCAACGATCCCTACACACCTCTACGTGTGACCATATACTTTCGCAACGAACCTAAATCAGGAATTCTGCCAATGGATTTGTATTTCTACAATCATCCGGGTTCGTTTGATATATCACAGGAGATACGGCACCTGTTTCATTCACTTACCATTCTCAGATGAGCTCCCTTACTTTTCGGACATTAAGCCAGCAGGTCACATTCCGGCTGACCCTGCCTCTCAGGCATGCTTTGACACAATCAGAGAGTGGATTAGGAAGTGTAACGCTCTGCATCCACAATGCTCTCCTAGGACAGAAATGTCAACGACGCCAACGAGGCTCATCTCGGTCGGTTCATCCTCAGATGACATCAAGCTGTGCAGCTCGAGTGGGATGCCAGCTGACGCCCGCTACATTGCCTTGAGCCACGCATGGGGGGTAAAAGAACAACGTGTGAAAGCCATGCCTCTGCTTTTGACAAAGAATTTGTCTGCTCGGCTGCTCGGCATATCTTGGAATGAGCTCACGCGAACGTTTCAGGATGCTATTACGATTACCAGGAACATCGGCATCCCATATGTCTGGATCGACTCACTATGCATTCTCCAGGATGACCATGAGGATTGGGCTAAAGAGGCTTCCCGAATGGCAGCGGTGTACAAGTACGCATACTTGGTCATCGCTGCGACAAGCTCCAAGAACGGCGATGAGGGGTGTCTGCGTCCGAGGGAACCAAGCCATGACTTAGCAGGACCGATCGACGGTAGCTTCCACGTACAACGACGGATATATCACGGCACACTCGTCTTATCGCATCGTTCGAATATTGGGATGCCACTTTTGGACCGTGCGTGGTGTTTCCAAGAGCGAATGCTTGCTTCCAGGATACTCCACTACACTGAATGCGAGATAATGTGGGAGTGTCGCGAAGAACTTTGGTGTGAATGTCAGACCATCAAATATTCCACTGGTTTTTGGGACGAGGAACCGGAAACGGTCAAGCTCTCTCATGCCGCTGCAATAGCATCGACAGATCCGGAAACACGTGCAAGGTCATGGAATAAGTCCGTCAAAGAGTACTCCCAGCGGGCACTGACGTTCGGGACAGATCGACTTCCCGGCATATCTGGTATCGCGAGAGAGATCGCACTTCCAGGAATGGGTAAATATCTAGCCGGGTTATGGGAGTGTGAGTTCCCGGGAGCGCTATTATGGTTCTCTGTAAGCGGGGTAGTCGACAGACCAGACGTGCTTCCAAGACCCACACAATATTTGGCGCCTACATGGTCTTGGGCGTCAACTGTCACGGCTGTGGCTTCGCCAGACTCCATCGACCTGGGTTGGAGCGAGGGTGCTACACCAATTTGTCGCGTGATCGATGTAACATGCACACCAAAAACTGCCGATCTGTATGGGCACGTTCAAGACGGGCAGTTGAAGATATCCGGGCCGACTGTAGCAGCAGCCCTTTGCCGCACAGTTCGTGAAGACGGAGAAAGGGGACATGATGTTCGCTTGGAAACCCCAGATCTTGTGGATCCAGGGAGCAAAACGGACGTCAGCTTCACGAGCGATATCGATCTGATGGAAACCGTCGTAAGCGTAGTGATCCTGCTTATACAATTTCGGCCCTGGGAAACGATGCCTAATTTGGCTGAAGGTCTTGCCCTGGTGCAGTCAAAGACGCACACTGGGTGTTGGGAGCGAATTGGAATTGTGCGCGCATGGGGACTGGAGCTGTCACATGTAAAGCACACCGAAGTGATTATCGTTTAGCACGTATATCTACACTTTCTGCTCCGCCATCCACTTCTCAGCCTCATCCTTGTACTCTTCTCTCCACCTCGTTAGTGGCGGTCTCTCATTCACAATATCGCCTACACTCCACAACATCCTCTTCTTGTCCGTCTCCTCCGTGACCTGGTCGTCGGGACAGATGATGTAGAATTTTTTGGCCTGCATCTTGGTATACATGTAGTCTGCTACTTGGTCGGCTGACCACGCACCATCCGGTTTCGCTTTCGTCGAACCAGGCTCGTTTCCAGACTGGATTTCGTTAGGCACGTGAATACAACATTGACAGAGCGACTTACAAGCCCAGTAAACGTCCACCCCGGAACCAACAAATGCACTCCAACACACGTATCCTTGAGATCATAGCTCAAATGCTCAGCCAACGTCTTTACAGCCGCTTTACTAGCATTATACGCGGGATTACCAGGCGGATTCGTGATACCCTGTTTACTCCCCGTAATCACAATCGCACTCTTCCCCTCCCCATCTTTTCCTGCCCTCTCTTTGAAACTCGGAACATACGCATTCAACCCATATACCACGCCCCCCAGATTCGTAGCTAGGATCTTATCAAAGTAATCTTCATCACCCCACGTTCCTTTCCCACCAATGCCGGCGTTTAGCATCAGGAAGTCAACGTCAGTACCGACTTGTTGGCGGATAGACGTCCAGTCCGAGCGGGAGGAGACATCTGCTTGGATGCATTTAACATCGCCGGAGAGATTCTTGCGCGCGATGTCGAGAGAGGATTGGTTGAAATCGACAATGGAGACGCGCATGGAGTGTTTTAGGCAGAGTTGGGCGACGGCGTAGCCGACGCCGGATGCGCCGCCTGTTATGAGGGCGTGGGCTGAGGGGCGGAAGACGGACATTTTCAGCTTTTAGATGTTGAGGTTTTCTGGGAGATCGAGTTGAGGGTGTATGGTCAGTTAATTGGAAGGCGAGGATGTGGTGCGGTCGTCTGAGAGGGATACCGAGGTGATGTCATGCGGGGTTATGTTATCTCCGGTGCGGAACTTGGTGTGAACTATAACGCAAACTCGATAGCGTGTACACCTTCCAGCTACACTGTTTCTAAGTAACCAGAGGCTCACAATTCTCGCAATGCTTCTTGTGAACATGTTTCATGTATATACCCGAGCACATCGCCAATGACAACTTGCGAAAGGTTGCATGCGAGAAAATGTGTACGTTTGTATTAAGATTACTCACAGTAAGGAAATGGGTATCTACAGTGTTTTTACGTCTTCTTCTTGCTCCCTCGATCTGTCCCCATCTCTCTCCCTAGCTGCAGGAATCACGGCTTCCCACCATCCCCCGCAGCGCCCATACCCAGCCCATCCATTGCAGTCTCAAACCTTTCAACACCCGGTCTCTCCACCTTCTCCCCCTCTTCCGCCCCCTCTTCCGCCCCCTCTTCCGCCCTCTCCTCCGTAACACCATCACTAAACAGCCCCGCCCCAGCCCCAGCAGTAAACCACCTTTCAACACCCGGTCTCTCCTCCTTCAAAACCTGTTCATTCACGCTCTCCTCACTCAGCACCCGCTCATTCACACTCTCACTCTCGCCCCCCGTCACCAAACTCCCCAATCCCTTCTCCCCCTCCTCCCCCTCAACAGCCGGCGGCGTAGTAACATTCAAACTCGCAAGCGTAAGCGTACTAGCATTAACATCCCTCCCATCCGGGCCATCAACTTTCAAACTAAACGGATAAGCAATCCCACCAGCCGTGGGGCGGGTAGTCAAAGTATCCGTTTCGGGGATGATGGTGCTGGAGTTGTCGGGGTTGTCCGAGACGATGATGTTGGGTGGGACACCGGGGGAGCTGAGTTCGCTAGTGGGGGAGGGAAGGGGCGAGGCAGAGCGTTCTGGGGCGAGGGTTGTTGCGTCGGCGAGGCCCGGGGACGGAAGGACGATTTTGGAGAGGTCGTCTAGGGGAAGGCCGGTTTGGCCTTTGTCGGTGACGGCGGAGTGGCGGGAGTGGGAGCGCGAGCGTTTTACGACTGGGGCGGTGAGGTTGTTGGCTCGGCTGCGGGTTGGCGCGCTTTCTGTTGTGCCGTCGATGGCTGTATTGGCTGGATCTTGAGTAGAGGTTGAGGCCTCGGTGTCGGGGTTCTGGTCTGCTTTCTCTTCGCGGACGATCTGGGGCGTGTTAGTAACGTTGTCGTGGCTGACGTTGAGAGTGAGTGCACTTACAGTAGCTGAGTCATGCTTACTGCCCCATCCAGCCCACATCGACATACCCCAACTCCTCTTCTTCGCCTTCTCGGCCTTCATGCCCTTGATCCTTCTACCGGCCAAGGCTGTCGGTGGTGGCGTCTCTCCCTCGAAGCCTTCGAAGCCTTTCTGCATATCCTTAATACGCTGCTTCTGGATCTTGATCTTTTGCTTGGAGAACTTGTTGTTCCACTGAGATTGCGCTTTCATCCATTTGCTGACGGGTCCTGTCTTTGGCACGCCCACATCAACGCTAGGGATGTTCAGTGCAACAAGCTCTTCCTTCGGGGCGAGTGCATAGATGCGCCCATGTCGATCGATGCGCTGGCGGATCATGTGGCGCTCGAATGGAGGAATCGCGTCACCAGCTCGACCAACGCGTGCGTCTTGAGCAGCTTTCTTCTCGGCTTTGGTGGGTTTGGTATGTTTGTCCGCGGACTTGGGGTCGTCCGACGAAGAACCAGAGCCAGCCTTGTCAGATTCGGACGAAGTGCCTGAATCACTGCTCATGAAGGAGATATCGTCATCGTCGAGGATGTCGATGGACTTCTTCTGAGCGCGTGCAAGCGCCCAAGCACCGAACTGGGCTATACTACGGTACATGTGCTTTGCCGGGCGGGTGAAGCTGAGCGTAGGTGCGACGTGGCATAGATCGTCCCAGACCTGGAGCTGCACGTTCGTAGGCCTGTAGCTGGCGGCTTGAGCTTGTATGGATTCGGCGGTCTGGTTGTTGGAAGGTGGTGGTATGTAGGCCAGCGGTTGCGCGGCTTTGTGGGCGAGGTAGATCTGCTCGTCTCTGAGTAGCTCACCACCTCCCGTTTGGATGAGTAGAGGCGGCAATCCTCCGAGTGTTGGCTGTAGCACCGGCGATACCAGAGGATGTGTCAAGAGATGATTCGGGGCGTACATCTGGATCTGGTCCTTGATCTCGACGCGTTCATCTTCCAGCTGGACTGATAGCTGGCTCTTGGGTCCAATGCTGTATTTGCCATTTGACGAGATCCAAGTACCCATGCCTTGTCCTGTAGCTGATGGATCCGCGACCTCTTCTAGAGGTGGTCGATCTCCAGATTGGACGGAGTAGCCTCGTACGCGCTCAGCTTCCGCCTCCTTCTTTGCTGCCTTGTCCTCCGTCTTGTCCGAGCTGTTCCTCTTCTTGGTCGAGCCGCTGAGGGATGTTTCGATGTCCAGCATATCGTCTGCGTTGGGAGGTGCTGTGTGTGGTCAGTAGTAGCTCTTCGACAAGTGCACGACCAACTTACGCCAGCTCATGCTCGGCTTGTGGATGAAGCCGTGTGAGGGAATGTAGTCCATCTTGCCATCGCCACCCAGACTAGGGAAGCTGTGTGTCAAATCCACCCATGGACTTATCAAGATGGCTCCTGCGGGCAATGGTATGCCTTGGTCGCGCATTGTCACGAGCATGCTGAGTACCATGCCGCCGCCTGCCGAGTCGCCAGCGAGTATAATGGTCGTAGGATCGTGCTTTTGTTCGAGAAGGTAGAGGTAGGCGGCCAGACCTAGAGTTGTTAGCATTGCTTCTTCGACATCGAGCAAACCACTTACAGTCATGTAGACCACATGGGAAGGGAAACTGAGGCGCGAGTCTGTATTTGGGCGCCAGCACCCTAGCCTTGAGCTTGCGCGCATGCCGCTGCATCTGATAGCGATGCTCGTCGACGCTGCCAAAGAAGTAGGCGCCACCATGAACGTAGAGCATTATGCGATCGCCTTTGGTGATTGCCAGCTGCTTCCTCGCGTCGTAGTCCTTGCGCATCTCGATCCACTCGGCCTTGAGTGTTGTGCCTTCGCGTCTCCACTGCCACCAATTCGTTCCTCCGACTGCCTTGATGCCTTCTGGTCCCAATTGTGCATTGAGCAGTTCAGCTGAGCGCTGCAAGAGGGTAGCCGAAACCTCCACCACATTCACGTGCACCCAGCGCGGTACCGGAACCCATTGCGACGTGAAGGCCTGCAATTCGTCGACCGTGTGGAAGGAGGCGTAGTGGAGAAAGCGGCGGATGAGCTCGAGGCCTTCGTGATACGAGATATGCGCCGTGGGCTTTTGCGCAAGAGGTCGGCGATTGAGGTAATGCGAGAGGTATGTCTGGATGACCGTGGGCGTCACAGCCGCGCCCACAGAGATGGTGTTGACAGGCATCGCGACTCGAACTTCAGGGGTGCGGAGCTATCCGAGGTGGCGTAAGACGCGCCCAACAACTGTCGCGTAGAAATCTGGATGGTATGCTGCGAATCTACGACTGCCGGAATTAACGGAAACGCGTTCTAACAAAGGAAAACGTACGAGCTGAAGGAGGTACAGGGAAAGCTTCGTGAGCCTTAGGGGTTGGGAGTGGAGATGGTCCCCCGGATTTTCGGTGCACCTCCCAACCCCTGCACGACCCGCCTGTACGACGTCATCGAGACCCTTTTCTACATTATCCGAGCGTGTGAACCACGAGATGGCAGTTGATCGTTACCATGCCCGGCGCTCAGCATCAGCTTAACAGCGTCGTCATCAGCATTCCATCAGCTATCACAATCCAATCCGGCAGTCGATCGTCTAGAAGACAGCTGACCATAACGCGATACCAAGCTTTGCTTGAAAGAGGAAGACTTGGTCGAGTTGAGCATAATTGGGTTGAGACTATTGTACGCACTTTAGTTGTATTCCGAAGTAGCGCTGTTTTCAAGATCACAGTCAAGATGCGGCTGCCCAGATAGTATGTGCAGGTACTTCGTACAGCACGATGGAGCCCTGGATTAGGGGCGGTATACAATGCAGGCATCATCTCTGGGCTGGTGCAATAACAAAAGCATTGGTGTTGTCGAATAGTGAAGATGACATGGCCATCTTTCACGTGTTACCGGAGTTGGCCCGCTGACACGTGCCGTCCGAATCAGTACTAGCCTGTCAGAGGCTTAGTCATCTACTTTTCGTCCCACCTGGGCAGCGTTCGAGCTTCCACCATCCTCGCGCACCCATTTCACCCATTTCGCCGACCAACGGCTGTCATCAAGAAAATGGAATTGATCGCACCAGTTACGATACCGAAATTTGTTAGCGTAATAGTAGAGCCGATATGTGCTCTCGGCGCCTACAGCGCAGCATGCGGCGGGTTCACTTGCGGGGCCTCTGCCACGTCCACAACTAGGGTTTGCAGCGCGTCTATTTATCATGCATCGACCTGACTCAGGCACATTCCTGAATTCTCGGCAGGACGGGAGTCACCGAGACCTCCCGCTGTCAAGATCTCTGTCTCAGATTGCTGGCTTTCCGCCGGGCCGACGCGAGGACGCCTGGAGTGTGAAAGCAGACCTCTGGGCCTGAGTGCAATCCGCTGAATCGGAACATGGCCTTCCAAAGACGTCTCTCATGACCTCTACTCGAAAATCATATGCGCGTGAGTGCACGAGGAACCATGCAGCTAGAGGCCCGAATTGTGCGCTGCACGCGCATGCAGGAGACGTACTCCGTATCCTATCTGGTCTCTCGGTGCGCGAGGGTCCTTCCCATTGGGCCCTGCCATACGATGCGGGATGTTCCAGCGTGCAGCCGAGCATCGTCAAGGGCGTTGGGTAGCACCAGTGAAATGCTCCAGATAGCTGACACATCAAGCACTACTCCGAGAACATCGTCCTGCATAACGCCGCCGTGTAAGCAACATGAGCCCGACCAAGCGGAAGTATAATGGGTAGTTTGAACGCAGGACGGGAAGCTTCACTTCACATCGTCTTTCTCTTGACAACTGCTTCAAGTGTACACAACGATTATACAACATGATTGCCGAACACAAATCCACCCTGCTTGAGCTGGCCAAGGAAGTCCAGCAGTTGACCACACAGATCGTCGCCGATTTGACCGAGAAGAAGGTGCCAGAGCCTTCATTCGCCATCGATTCAGACACCATTCCCGAAACTCCGGAGCACATCAAGTTGCGCGATAGTCTCAATGATGCCGCTCGTGACCTACTCCGTCTTGTCAACGGCCCCAGGAACGATGCACGAACATTCGTGTGCTATCTATATGATTTGGCGGCCTGGCAAGTAGCTTGCGAGTTCAACTTCTTTGAGGCTATTCCAGAGAATGGAACAGCTACCACGAAGGAGATTGCCGAGAAGGCCGGAATGGACGAAGACCGCGTCGGTCGCTTCCTCCGTATGCTGTCTTCCGATCGCGTCTTCGAAGAGGTTGAGCCGGACGTGTTCAAGCACACGTCAAGAAGCGTACTTTACTTGAAGGACACGCAGTGGCGCGATGTCATGGCCTACCAGTGAGTGTTTGACTAATCTTATACAAATATATCTAACGCTAACTCATTTGCAGATTGGACGAGTTCTTCAGGGCAGCTTCGGAGACCTCTGAGAGCATCAAGGAATCACCAACAGTGACAGATGGCAAGAGAAATGCCTTTGTGACTCGACATGGTACCGTCCTCTTTGACTACTACAAGCAAGACCCCAAGCGAGCAGCTCGATTTGCCAGTGCAATGGCGGGGGTCTCAAGGCGTGAGTGATTGATATCCTTGAACAAGCTGACAACTAAACGACGCAGTTGAGAGGCATTTTGACAACCTCAAAGAGAGCTTCCCATGGGACAAGATTAGTGGCCGAAAGGTCATTGATGTTGGGGGTGGAAGCGGCCACATGAGCGTCAATCTTGCTCGGGTATGCGGATACGGTGCCGAAGACACTATGCGCGCTTTACTGACTATGCAAAGACCTTTCCCAACCTGGAGCTCATTGTCCAGGACTCATTGACCATGCTGTCATCTGCATCACAAAACGACTTCTCGGATCTCAATGGTCGGGTCACGTTCATGCCACACGACTTCTTCACCAAGCAACCTGTATCGGGTGCAGCGGCGTATCTCCTGCGGTACATTACTCACAACTGGAGTGATGAAGACTGCATTCGAATCTTCAGAGCACTAGTCCCTGCTTTGGAGAAGAGCCCTGCCGGGACGCCGATTTTGATCAACGATGTGGTCATGCCAGCTCTTGGTGAAGCCTCTCGATACACGGACAACCGCATGCGCCAGGTCGATCTCATGATGATGTTGATGCTCGGAGCCAAACAACGGTCGGAGGAACAATTCCGTCGTCTCCTTTCAGATGCCGACCCACGCCTCAAGGTGAGCTTATCAGTGAACAGCATACAAGTGGCGCGGTACTGACTTGTCGCAGATCAAGGCCATTCACGGCAAAGGCAACATGAGTTTGATTGAGGCGTATCTCGATGCTGAGGGCGCTCCATCAGCGCAAGAGTCGGCTGATGTCAAGAGCTCGGTTACTGAGGATGTCGCCGAGCAGCTGCAGGGAGAACCCGCTCAGGAAAGTACCAAGCGCACTGCGTCTCGCATGTAAGGAGAGTCTCAACGATGTTATTTCCGATGTAGCATTCATTTACACTAGCCAATCGTTGTGAAGTTGGGAGGAGACGAGTCAGGCCATGTACTTGCAGATACCTCATTTGGATGAACAACACGTATCTTGCGGCTACCCTTCCCTTCAAAGAATCGACTGCAGGTTGTGAATTCTGCGACTGCTCGTATCGGGGCGTGCCTGCTGTGGCGCTTGCTGCCAAGCGGTTTAGCCTGAAAATGCCCCTCGTCACCACCTGCGCGCGCCGAACCTCAATCCTTCCATCCTCATCCACCCCACGCGTTCAGGCCGACATGGCACCGCAGCCATGTCACCCGACGCGCGCAAAATTTGTTACACGAACAGGAACGAAGCGCGCTACAAGCAGCGGTAACCTTGCTATTCGATGACGGGCATGCACGCGCTCCACTTCGGCTCGTCTATAACGGGGCAGCTCCACACCACTTCGGCTCATTCTGTACTCCCTTGCAGTTACACACAGCTGCAGGATCGCATTCATGGGTGAAATCCTTCGCGTCTTCCTAAACGCCATGCATTCTACAGGCTACACCGCTGCTTCCTGCTTCTTCGGGGCGGCACGCTTGAGGCGTTCGGGTGGCTTCCCACTGCCTGGCGAAGTCCCGTGATAGGCTGTTGCCGTTGTCACTGAGTCCGACGTCAAGAATGAAGCTGCTATTCCACCACTGATCTATCTCAGGCCGAAGCTCTCCCGCCACTACCTCTGGTAGCGACCAACAACTAACAGCCACGTAACAGCATAGATCGCGATAGTCTGATCGTTCACCTTACTCAAGCGAACAAGGTCCCAAACAAGTGGCTACGCATGCATGACCTTAGCATGATGTCTGTTCTGGGAATCGAGCGGCGGTAGCCTCCACAGCCTTTCCCGATTTGACCAGTATTTGTCAATAACAGGATGGAATTCCGAAAGAGCAGCAACCATTGGGCAGAGAAAACTTGGAATGCAGATATCGATGTCTCTTTGTGTTGTCGACGGATGCGTCTGCGCAATGCTCGTCATGGGCTTCACGACAACCGAGTGCGCGAAGGATGCGCTACTGATATGCCCTGGCCTCATGTACTGTACGGGGGCGTTCTCGTCTCTGTGCTTGATTACTAGGCGGTTGGTTTACGCACATGTGGTGCGTGGCAGAGGATGCGATTAACACTGTGCAGCTAAGCGTGTCAGGGAGGGCCGCTTTCCGCGACGTACGCAGAACCCCAGTGATCAGTGTGGCTCCTCATGGCCGAACCTCGTCTGGGGCATCTCGTGTCGATTAACAAGGGCTCTCCTGATCCTACCTTTAGAAAGCTCTTCGATGCCATCTTATCAATGGCCACACTGACCAGCTGCAATTTGCTTCAACATCTCCTCGTGCTAAGTCGTCCACAAAGTTCAACACTTTTAATGACCTCTCACGACAATGGCGTATGAAGATACCAAGCCAATGCCCATTGCCATTGTGGGCTTTGGCTGCCGATTTCCCGGCGACGTTACGAACGGTGAGAAATTATGGCAGATGTTGGTCGAGAAGAAGTCGGCTCGCACCGAAGTACCTCCAGACCGCTTCAACGTTGATGCATTCTACAACCCCGATGGGGACCGTTTCGGGACGGTAAGCTTACGCCATCTACCGTACGGACCGCTCCGCTGACCCAAATCTAAGTGCAACAACCGCGGCGGGCATTATCTCGCTGAAGATGTCTCGCTTTTCGATGCGCCGTTCTTCTCGATATCGCCAGCCGAGGCCATGGCCATGGACCCCATGCAGCGGTTACTGCTAGAGGTGACATACGAGGCATTAGAGAACTCAGGAACGCCACTAGCTCGAGTGTCCGGATCCCAAACTTCATGTTATGTCGGTTGCTTCACAAAAGACTATGAGGAGATGCAACGGCGAGACATGGAGCTAGCGCCCAAGTATCAGTCAACCGGGGCTTCGCAAACGATGCTTTCGAACCGCCTGAGCTACTTCTTCAACCTGAAGGGGCCGAGTGTGAGCATAGACACAGCCTGCAGCAGTGGACTCGTTGCTGTGCATCTGGCGTGCCAAAGCCTGCGCGCTGGTGAAAGCTCCATGGCGATTGCAGGAGGAAGTAACCTCATATTAAGTCCTGACATTCAAATCGAGATGAGCGACATGCACTTCCTGAGCCCAGACTCGATATCGCACGCCTTCGATGCTCGAGCCAATGGCTATGCGCGAGGAGAAGGTGTTGGCGCAATCATACTGAAGCCACTAGATCTGGCTATACGCGACAACGACCCCATTCGAGCCATCATTCGCGGCACGGCTGCCAGTTCAGACGGACGAACGCCTGGCATCACGATGCCTTCGAAAGACGCGCAGGTCGACCTTATACGCTCCGCATATCGTGCGGCAGGGATCGACGTAAGCGAGACGGGATACTTTGAAGCGCACGGCACAGGAACGGCTGCGGGTGATCCCATCGAAAGTGGAGCAATTGGCGAAGTGTTTGCCACGAGCCGTCCCCACCGCATCTCTGCGACAACCGAGGAAGTCGTTCCACTCTCCATTGGCTCGGTCAAGACAAACATGGGCCATTTGGAGGGAGCTAGCGGCATTGCTGGACTTATCAAGGCCATGCTAAGCGTCGAGAAGGGCATGATTGCACCAAATCTCTGGTTTGAACGGGGCAACCCAGCGATCGACTTCGAAGGATGGCGGGTCGAAGTGCCCACAGAGCCTAAAGAGTGGCCCCTTGATGGTCTGCGGCGCGCAAGCGTGAACTCTTTCGGCTACGGTGGAACCAATGCGCACGTCATTCTTGACGATGCACACCACTTTCTTCAACGGTATCATCGCTCGGCTCGTCACAGAAGGAACGATTCGGGTTTCGTCAGCCCTATGAGTGACGAATCCTTTAGCAACACACCAAGATCACGTCTCTTCCTCCAGTCCGCCAACGATGAGCGAGGTCTTGTCCAGATGGGCCAGGACTTGTCGAAACATCTTCAACGCCAGGATGTCTTCAACGAGGAGCAGCTACTTGATAATCTGGCGTACACTTTGTGCGAACGTCGATCACAACTTTCTTATTGCGCCGCAATTGTTGCGACAGACAAGTCCGATCTGCAAACCAGATCGCAGCAAGTACGACCAAGCTCCGCTAGTGGCGCAGTACCACCGCGAATAGGCTTCATATTCACGGGACAAGGTGCTCAGTGGTGGGGTATGGGCAGAGAGCTACTCCACTACCCAGTCTTCCGGAAGAGCCTGCAACGTTGCGAGTCTGTCGTGACCGGATTAGGTGCAGAGTGGTCACTGATGGAAGAGCTGTCGAAAGACAAATCCACCTCCCGGGTCAATCAAGCAACGTTCAGCCAGCCACTTTGCACTGCTCTGCAAGTAGCATTGGTGGATTTGCTTGCATCGTGGAACATTCGCCCGCAGCGTGTAGTCGGCCACTCCAGTGGTGAGATTGCCGCTGCATATGCCACCGGTGCTCTGAGCCTTGAGTCGGCGATGACTGTCGCATACTTCCGAGGCTTGTTGTCGCCGAAAGTCAAGAGTATGGGTTTTGAGGGACGAATGATGGCGGTTGGCCTATCCGAAGATGATGCGAAGACTGAGATTGCAGAGTTGGCTGATGGCCTCGGTAAAGCTGTAGTAGCTTGTGTGAACAGTCCGCGCGGCGTCACCATCTCTGGCGATGTTGCTGCCATTGAGAACTTGCAAAAGGCCCTGGAAACCAAAGGCGTCTTTGCGCGACTGCTTCAAGTCGATACTGCGTATCATTCTCATCACATGCAGGTGATCGCGGAGGAGTATCTTGCCCGTCTCCAAGAGACAAAGGTTGCGACAATCAAGACGAATGGGCGGATAACGATGTACTCTTCCGTGACGGAAGACGTGATCAAACCAGACCAGCTCGGTGCTGACTACTGGGTATCGAACCTCGTCGGTAGCGTCCGCTTCTCTGGAGCGTTGGCCAAGCTGTGTACCTCGGACTCACAGGATGGCAAGAATGGTGTGGACATTTTGCTGGAGGTTGGACCACATGCCTTGTTCAAGCTCCCAGTCAAGGAAATTCTCGACGCTACGTTCGATCAGAAACCGCGGATACAGTATCTTTCCACTCTCATCCGCAACAAACCTGCAGATATTACCGCACTCGAAGCGGCTGGCCAGCTATTCGCCCACCGATATCCGATCGATCTGCACGCCATCAATTTCCCGATCGAACCCAAGCAGCCACTATCCGTGCTCACCGATCTGCCCCAATATCCCTGGAACCACACCCGCCGCTACTGGTGGGAGTCGCGCCTTAGCCGAGACTACCGTTTCCGACAGTTTGGTAGGACCGATATCTTGGGCGCGCCGGTCAACGACTGGAACCCAATGGAGCCCAGGTTCCGTAACTTTATGCGCCTGCGCGAGCAGCCGTGGCTGCGGGATCATGTTGTTCAGGGTGATGTGCTGTTCCCAGCGTGTGGGTATCTGTGCATGGCAATTGAGGCGTGTCGGCAGATGTGCAAGATCTCACCGTCTACCTTCCTGCCGCAGGGTGTTGTTAGTGCGGCTGAATATCGACTACGCGAGGTCAATATTTCGCGTGCGCTCGTTGTACCGGAAGCTGATGAGGGGGTGGAGACTTGTTTGTCGATGAAATGCAACACCAGCCCAGATGGGTCATCTTCGGAGGTCTGGCATGACTTTCGCATCTTCTCCTACACTGCAGATGGAGGTTGGGTTGAGAACTGCCGTGGCTTAGTCTCGGCATCAGGTCAAACTACCTCGGACGAACAGCTCGCTCAGGACTGCGCCAATGATTGGAACACTTCAACCTCAGTCGGCGCAGATAAGATGGACGTTCAATCATTTTACCGCAGTGTCGACGCCATTGGCCTTACGTACGGACCGATGTTCCAGGGTCTCAAGGAGATTAGCGTCGATCGTCGGTTGCCTGGCAAAGCTGCCGCAGTGGTTGAGGTCACTGACACGAAGTCTGTCAATCCGAAAGGATATGAGTATGACCGACTGCTACATCCTACTACTTTGGACACTTTCTTGCAGCTAGGCCTGGCTGCGCTGGGTGGTCCTGAGCTCAAGCAACTGAAGGGGGCCATGGTACCTACGTATATCGAAGAGATCTCCATTTCCGCCGATACAGCAGCTCAAATTGGTGACCGTCTCAACGTCGTAGCGATTGCTCAACGTTGCGGCGCACGACAAGCTACTGGCGACATATTCGCGTTGGACCCGATGACTTTGAAGCCAGTTATTCTCATGGACGGCTTCAAGTTCGTCGCCATCAACACGAACACCACATCTGGCGAGCAAGTGTCACCGCCAAAGCACTGTTACAAGGCAGTCTGGGAGCCAGATGTTGAACTTATCGACCGTGAGCATCTCAACCGCGAACTGCAAGCAGCACCGAAACCAGATAACCGTCCGAAGACTGTCAGAGAGCTGGAGCTGCTTTCTTACTACTTCATCGACAAGGTACTGCAAGAAGTCACTGCGAACGAGGAGTCCACAATGTTGCCACACCATCAAAAGTTCTATCGCAACCTATGCGAGTTACGCGATGCGGTGCTAGCGAAGACGCATCCCCAACAGACAGATGAATGGCAGCAGCTACACAGTTCGGAAGTTGCATCAAGGCTTGAGGCCATGGTAGAACACTACCGCAATCATGAGACGGCGTACGATGGCAAGCTTCTTGTTCGCGTTGGTGAGGCCCTGCCAGCCGTCTTCCGACAGGAAGTTGAGCCACTCGCTTTGATGACGCACGAGAACCTACTCGAGGACTACTACACAACTGCCGTCGGCATGCCAAACACATATGCCCAGATCTCACGCTACACTACAGTGCTTTCGCACAAGTACCCCAATCTGGACTACCTCGAGATTGGCGCTGGAACCGGCGGCGCGACAGTTCCAACATTGAAAGGCTTGAGCGGCTGCGAGAACCTTCACACATACCCCCGCTTGGAGTCGTACACCTACACGGACATCTCATCCTACTTCTTCCAGCGCGCCGCGGAGAAGTTCGAAGACTTTGCACAATTCATGAACTTCAAGAAGCTGGATGTTGAGCACGATCCAGAAACGCAAGATTTCAAGCCAGCTTCTTACGACGTCATCGTTGCGGCGAATGTGCTTCACGCCACATCAGACATGCACCGTACCATGACGCATGCGCGGAAGCTTCTCCGACCAGGAGGAAGACTCATACTTCTTGAGATGACCAATCGACTACTTGCTGCTTCAGTCATCTTCGGCACCTTACCTGGATGGTGGAATGCATCCGAGGAATGGCGAACTGGTGGACCTCTGCTCACTGAGAGCCAATGGGAGAACTTGCTGCGCTCAACGGGGTTCAGTACTCTGCAAGCAAGTAGTCCAGACGTCTTGGATCCGCTGGAGGAGGGTACAAGGCTGATGATTGCAACTGCGATTGAAGCAAAGCCGACGCTCTCGAACGGTGTGATTACTCCGCCAGAAAGACCACGCTTCGTTATCTTGTGTGCCGACTCACGCATCCGGATGAGCAGATTGGACATGCCGTTGGCCCTCAAGAGCAGCCTGGAGAAAGCTGGCTTCCAAGCACAGCTCGCGACTCTCTCCAAGCTTGACCAACAAGATCTCGCTCATACCATCTGCGTCAGCTTTGTCGAGCTTGAAGAGCCTTTGCTCGCCGATCCCACTTCAGAAGACATGAAGACCCTCCAACACATCGCGGATGCATCGGCAGGTTTGATTTGGGTCACACGAGGCGCGGCGTCTTCGGATGTTGAACGTCCTGAACTTGCCGTATTCCAAGGCCTTGCGCGTACGTTGCGAGCTGAGAACGAGAGCTTCAAGTGCGTCACAGTCGATTTAGATGCCAGGACGAACCTGCCTGCTCTCAAGGTCGCCGAGTTGCTTCTCAGCATCTATGAGAAACAGCTCAGTACTGTGAAGAGCGCTACTCTGGTCGATAACGAATTTGTTGAGCAGGGTGGCGTTCTTAACATTAAGCGTGCGATTGAAGATGAGAAGTCGAATGAGTTCCTGGTTGGTCGGACTGATGCGACGGCTTTGCGGCCGCAGATGGAGAACGTACTTCAGAATGGTCGTCCGCTGACGTTCAGTAATGTCAACAAAAGCACGTCAGACGTGGCCGTATTCGAGGAGGATGTGCGCTTTGCGCAACCTATCAAAGCTGACGAAGTCGAAATCGAGATTCGCGCTACCAGTCTCAGCTCCAGCGACGTCGAGGTGCTGGATGGAGACGACTACGATGGCAAGCTTGGACAAGAGTGTGCGGGTGTCATCACAAAGCTTGGTCATGGAGTGTTGGACCTTTCGGTTGGCGATCGAGTGGTAGCATGGTATCCGGGCACATTCGCCACCCAAGTGCGCGTGCCAGGAACCTTTGCGCACGCGATCCCCGATGGCATGGATTTTGACGTCGCAGCTACATTGCCCCAGGCGCATGCGACTGCTCACCATGCGCTCAATCACGTCGCGCATCTACGGTCCGGAGAGACTGTTCTCATCCACGAGGCCGCAGACCCTATAGGCCAAGCTAGCATCGAGACGGCCTCGAAGGCGGGCGCAAAGATCTTTGCTACCGTGCGATCCGACGAAGAGAAGAGCTACCTTGCCAAGTCCTATGGCCTCGAGAAAGCCCATATCTTTTCCAGCCACGATCTTAAGTTTGTCACTGCACTTCGGCGCGCGACAAAAGGCCGCGGTCTTGATGTCATTCTGAACACCCTGACTGGCGAGGCATTACAGGCGACGTTCAGCTGCATCGCGTCTTTTGGCAGATTCGTAAATCTCAATGCACCAGGGACTGGCCGACTGGAAATGGCACCATTTGGCCGCAACGCATCCTTCTCATCAGTCGATATGGCGTTGCTGTATACGCAGAAGCCCAAGCTTGCGAGTCGAGCGTTCTGTGAGGCTATGAGCGCTGCCACCGAGATGAAGATGCTCGACCGTAGCGCTGCGGATGTCTTGCCTTGGTCTAAGCTGAACGAGGCTGTCAAGATGTTGCAAGATGCGAGTCACAATAAGCAGGTGGTAATGATACCGCAGGCTAACGACCAAGTTCTTGTAAGTCACCATCCATGTATCGTTGTCGAAGATGCGACTAACAAACTTCAGGTTGCTCAAAGACCACCACCCGCTATCTCTTTCGATCCATCAGCTTCCTACCTCCTCGCTGGCGGTCTTGGTGGTCTCGGACGAAGCATCTCGCAATGGCTCGTTACCCACGGCGCAAAACACCTCATATTCATCTCCCGCTTCGGCGCAGTATCAGAAGAAGCCCAAGCATTCCTCGAATCCCTTCACGCCTCGGGCGTCCGCACTGCCATTTTGAAGTGTGACGTATCCGACGCACTCGAGCTTTCCAACCTTCTTTCCGAAAACCTGCGCTCCTTCCCACCGATCAAGGGTGTAATACAAGGCGCAATGACCCTCAACGACTCCCTCTTCAGCACAATGACCTCGCATCAATGGACTTCGACTATCCTTCCCAAGGTCCACGGATCGAAGAACCTCCACGAAACCACCTTATCCCAGCCCCTCGATTTCTTCGTCCTCCTCTCCTCTCTCCACTCCTTCATCGGCAACCCCGGTCAATCCAACTACGCCGCAGGCTGCGCCTACCAAGTCGCACTAGCCAAATACCGCAATGCGCTCGGTCTGCCCGCTACAGCCATCGACCTGGGTATCGTCGGCGACGTGGGCTATGTCGTCGAAAAGAAAGTCCAAGGGCGCAAAGTGCAAGTCCAGGAGTTCAAACACATCCAGGAGAAGGAGATGTTGGCGCTCATCGAGCTGGGTATTCGCGAACCGATGATGGGACATGTCGTTACGGGTCTCGACTCTGACCTCGATATTAGTAGCTTGACCGATGCAGAAGCGCCGTTCTTTGCCAGAGATCCCGTGTTGAGTCACTTGCCGTACCTGCGCCCGCATCTCAAGATCGACGCGCCTGCTAAATCGTCAGATGATGGTACTACCACTACTTCGCTATCCCTTTCCGCGCAGCTCTCTTCCAGTCCATCTGCTGAGGCAGCTAAGGAGTTCATCCTCGCTGCGCTGCTCAAGAAGCTGTCGCGCAGTCTAATGATGGATGTCTCGGAACTCGATGCTGGGCGTTCGATGAGCAGCTACGGGACGGACTCATTGGTAGCTGTTGAGATCAAGAATTGGATTCAGAGGGAGACGAAGGCTACAGTTAGTGTGTTTGAGATTTTGCAGAGTGCGAGTATTGGGGGGTTGGTGGATGGTGTTGTGGGGAAGTTGGGGTTGGGTGGGGAGTAGGCGGTGGCGTTGGGGTCCGCTTGGTGAGGTGCTGACGGGAACGGCGGAGTTGGACCGGTACATGTTCTCTTTGCTTTCCTTTGTATCTGTATGATCTGTGCTTTCGTATACTTCTTCCCGTAGTTTATGCAAGTAGTGTTACATTTGTTATGAATTGGTTGTCATGTAACGTACTGATTCTCTCCGTGATACACACTTTAACGCCCCGTGGAGTGCAACAGCTCCGAGGAACGCCTATGGCTGTGTCGCGCCATCGACATCACAGTGCGTCTCACCGCATCCAATCAATTCACAGCCGCCCTTGATGAAGGCTTGATGAAGGACATGCCACGCGACACTAGATGCGCCAGGAAAAGGAGATGTCTCGAGAAAACGGATATGACGGACGGGACGAGAGGCGAACTGCCAGATCCTGAAGTAGTTAGGCGATACATTAGCGTCCGCGCTCCTCCCGCCGACTAAACCGTATACCAGCTAGGCTCTTCCCCAACCTCCACAAGTCGTTCACCCCAGGGCTGCATCGTCGGTACGCATGCATCCATTTACGCGCTTTCTCCGTACAAGTCACAGTCTTTGATCTTGTACAGCGTACCGGAAGTGGCAGCTGAGACACATGTCAGAGAACGAGTCTTCGCTATACCTGCCGTCCTTGCCGAGCACCGCCATCGTCGGCACTCAGATCCGAACAGATCCACCCAACACCTTATTGCCAAGCGGGTGACAGCAATCAACGTCATAGGTATCAGGCATGCTTTTCCATCATTTCGCATGCCTTCAAAGATGGGGTTTTGCCCCAAATTCGCTGCAATCCAACTTCACTGAGTCGAACTACCCACGCGCTCCATCACACACAGCGTGCCATGTCCAACATCAACATCACCAACGAACGAGAATCTTACCAAGCCGTTTTCGCCCTCGATGTCATCACCGCAGCCGGCGCTCTGATCTTCCTTGGTCTGGCTTCGAGACCTACATTCCAGCGGATCAAACAGCGTCGCTTCACCGCACCGGGTAAGAATAGCGCGCGCGATGGTCCGCTAAAGACGACACTGGGAACGTACCTCTTCCTCTGGCCAGCCCTTCTCTGTCTCTTCGTCGCGTACTTATGTCGCTTCGTATCCGATGTCCTGAAGACGAGCGGAACGATCGACTACGATGCGGACCTAGGATGGAACGGCCGTCGCGGCTACACTCTCGCGGACAGTGACTACGCGTCTAGCATCTCAGCGCTTACTTTCGCGACGACACTCGCGACCATCTTCTTCACTGTTCTGCTCAACGGCGGCGTCTGGATCCATTCTAGTCACGTTCAAGAGAACGGTACGGGCATCTCGACGCCAAAGACCATGTCGCGTATCTGGAACACGTTCATCATGGTTGCCATGTTAGGTACCGGTGTTGCAGCATGGGGTCTGGGTTTGGAGGCACGAGACATCAGTACCGGTAGCTCCGGCCCGGATGCGCTGTTGTCTTGGTCAAACATCATGCAGCATGACCGTGCGACGAGGATTACGTATATCGTGCACGAGGCTATCGTTGTCGCAGCCAGTCTGAGTGTTTCCATCGAAGTGTGGAGGGAGTATGGTACCACGAACAAGAACGCTCACGGTGTAAGTCTTGCCCTTAGTAGCAGCTGATCAAGTTCCGTCACTAACGTTCCACAGTCACCTGAACGCAACGATCTTGCTCGTTTCGCTTTCACCGTGGTACCTCTCATCTGGCTCCGCGACATCTTCATTATCTACGATATCATCCTGCTCTACGTCGACACCTCCGGATGGACGGACAGTTCGGTCTTGGCTACGACCTTCCTGCTCGTCATCTGCAGGCAGTTTGCCAACCTAGCGATCTTGGGCATGGTGCTTTGGGGTGCTTGGCGAATGGGCCGCAGTGTCAGTACGTTTGGTGGAAGCTATGCTTGAGTGAGACAACTACTCGCAGGCTTGTCGCATCATGAGACTACGTAAAACCATGGCGAAATGCTCAGGACTCTCGATCAGGGACACAGCGTAACGGTATATAATTTTCTTTGTATGATGAGTAGGTGTAGGATAGTTTCGGGACATATGAGATTGTAATAGACTGGTAATTGTTTCATTGCTGCATTGTCATGGGGTTAGAAAGTACGCCAAAGTGAAGCCTAGCCAAGTGACCGAGCCCTGAGACCAACAGAACACAGCCTATATGAGACAATTTGTCTCAGTCTAGCACTTTCTTTGCCCTTATATATTGCACAGTAATTGCCCTCCTTTAGATCTTCACTTTTATCCAGTGCATCGGCTATTCAAATCATAAAAGCACCATCATCCACCAAAAATGAGCGATAGCGAAATGACCGACCTAGCGGACCAAGTCAACGATATCCAGGTCCCGCTAACCGCTCAAAGCAAAGCACAGCGCAAACGAGACGACGAAGTCAACAGCCTCCTCGGTACTGACATGGCAGGTCTAGCGGAGGAGTTCATGAACATCGCAACAGTCAGCCACCCTTCTCCGTCCTCCGAATTACATGACCACGAAGATGCAGACTCACCACTTTCTCCGCGCTCACCCCTAGGCATCGATCAATGGATTAGTGAGTCCGAAGATGACGCGCGAACGCCAGAGGAGGACAACGCTTCGCTAGAGAGAGCTCTGCGGGAATTAGAAAAGAAGCGAGCTAAGTCGCGAGACAAGGAAGCGAAGAAGCGTAACTATGGTCGAGTTGGTCGAAGCGGTGAAGTCGCAAAGCTGGTAATCCGGGGTGGACCCCCGAGGGAAGTGCAAGATAGCAGGAAGCTGCACACGGAGAAACGTAACTATGGTCGAGTTGGTAGCAACGGTGGAATTATCAAGAGAAACATGGTAATCCGTGGTGGGCGCCCTAGGAAGGTGCGCAGTGAAACTAAGGTTGATCCTAGCGGTGGAACTACAGAAACAAAGTTGGTAATTCGGGGTGGGCGCTCGGAGAAACCGCGGGATGACAGTAAGGTGCACGCGGATAGGCGGGCGGGCCAGGCACCAAAGGAAGCTTACCGTAAGCTAATGCCACCTGTAGAGCCCGTTGCCGATTCGATCTGGGAGAATCTGGAACATGAAGCGTGGCTGCAACGAGGCGGGAGGAGCTGGTCTACGGAGGCAGTCGCTGATTTCGGCCGAGACGAGAGGGACATGTACGCGTGCTTCAGGTAGGCGTTTCTCCTAGGGCAAGAAAATACAATATTGGTATGTTGTTTGCTGTGTGTAGCGTAAAAGGAACACCTATGGTTGAACGTTGTTGAACCACGGATAGATGTTCTTACCATGTCCCAGTTGGTATTTTCTAGCGAACTTCACTGCGCGTGCTGAAAACGCTGCGTATATAATATGCTCGTCAACATCTACAATTTTATTAGCATGAACAAGTTTTTCCTTACTAACATACCTCTCCCTGTTAATCGAACCATCCAAGATGGCTCGCAAACGTCGCAGTGCAGACTCGACACCACCACCACCGCGGCGACAACGGCCGCTTCTTCCGGGATCGCCAAGGGCAAGACGGGATGCCCATGGCAACATTACAAATGCAGCGTACCTGAGTGAGGCTACACTCGCGCGCGAGCAGAATAGGCCTCAGGTTCTGGCAACCGTACCGGCTCCTGGTCCTCCTGCTCCCCGACAACAGTTAGCCATCCATACGCGAGGAGAACATGCGGACCACCCATATGTAGCGACAAATGTGCAGTCTGGCCGTAGGACTGCGCCGAGGAGCAGCGTGCACAATCAGCGATACGCTCCATATTCGCGTGCACCTCCGAACTATCCTGCTGCGCATCCCGGAGCGATATACACGCCGCCTGCTGTTCCGGCACCAGCCTCGCGTACGAACTTTGTGGAGCCGCAGCAGCAATACCAGCAATACCAGCATTACCCGCAACACCAGTTTGGTAATGTCCTCCCTGATGCGGATCTAATGAGGTTTCCTTCGAACTCAAGTCAGGCTACTTTGGGCCATGCGCCTTCGAATGCTGTGGGACATCAGCCTTCAGGAAATGGCTTCCAGGATGATACCTTGCGAGCTGAGGACTTCGAGGAGGCTGGACTGAACCTAGAAGCATTTCAGGATGGGGTGCCTGACGAGAATGGCGGGGACGCCCAATACCAGTCCGACTTTTTGGACTTCCAGAAATTCTTGTTGCATTCATCCGGGGATATGTCGGATGGATCGTACAGCCTTAACCAGATGGCTTCACGTCCGATCTTTCATCGGTATCCCGCTCCTGCTCCTGCTCGCAGTTACCAGCAACCCCTTCGCGAGCCTACCCATGCCGGCTACAATGTCGCTGGGGCTTACCAAAGTCCATATGCGCCGACCATGTATGCTCCACAGCAGGCGCATTTCCAGCCTACGTTCCAGCCGGGCCCGATGTACGCGCCAGGACCCGTCAACAACGTCGTCATGCAGCAGGCAGGCCCGATATACGCGCCAGGCTCCGTCAACAACAATTTCGTACAGCAACCGGGTACGATGTATGCGCCGGGCTACGTCGAGAATTTCGTCGTGCAGCAGCCTCGACCGACGGCACGGCCGCGAAGCGGGGCAACATACCCTGTCTCCTACGCAACGACTGAGGAATGGGTTGAGGCGCAACGAAGGGAAGAGAAGAGAGTGAGTGAGGGTGAGGACGGGAATGCGGACGGAAGAGGGGATGGATGAGAAGGAACTATGGACGCATGAGGACTCAGGACTCAGGAGGAAGGGGTCGTGGATGAGATTGACGGAGGGAGGGAGAAAGAGAAATCAGCAAGGGGACGGCGCAACGCAACAGTGATGGATGGGAAGAGCTGACGAACATGCAATAACCTAATGGCGAACCCTGAGTGTGAGGTACAACATCAGCGGTAGCGAGCGACATCGGAACGCTCGGAAGAGCTGCAACCCGCATTCCGAAATTAGTGCTTGGCAGTCGCGTTAGCCAATGAGGCTGTTGCAGTATATTGGACATTGCTCATGTACACGTTGGAGAGCGAATGAGAATATCGGGGTAGCTTCAGCTGAGCTATGTCGACGGTATGGATGCTCTGTGACAACAGGCTCAGTCGATCTCTCGTTACCAAACAACACGTCATCCACATGGTCAGATTAGTAGTATGACTTTTATCATTGGTATCTATTTTATTCATCTCATCATCCTTTCCATAGCCATGATGTCGCATTTCCCAGATACTAACCTGACTTCCCCTTGGGCGTAACCTCAGGACTCGCATAAGTAACCTGATCATGCATATTCTCACGATGAAGCCACCTCCGCCAGTACGTCAACGTAGTATGCATATCAGACGAAGCCTTCTAAGCCCTCGACATGTTCTCGCCCTCCTCCGCCTTCTGGAGCCCGTACTTCTTGAGACTGCCTTATGTTAGCAAACCATCCACAAACCATCCATACACCTTCCAAGGACTAGACGTCTAAACTCACCGAATGCTCTGAATAGCAATAAAGCCCGTAGTATCCATAGGACTAAAGTTATCCAACGTATCCATACTAGCCTCCTCCTCAGAGTACAGCTTCTCCGTCTGACTGGACCGACCAAGCACATACGCGTTACCCTTGTACAGCTTCAACCTGACCTCGCCGTTGACCCTGCGCTGGGAGAAGAGCAGACTGTTCTCGATGAACTCGCGTTCGGGCGAGAAGTACATGCCGTTGTAGAGCTGGTAGCTCCAGTTGTGCGACACGAACTGGTCACGCAGGTTGCGCACCTGGGCGTCCATGACGAGGCCCTCGAGATCGAGATGGGCGAGGCGGAGGATGGTCATGGCGGGCGAGTCGTAGCAGCCGCGCGATTTTAGGCCGATGAAACGGTTCTCGACGATGTCGATGCGGCCGATGCCGTGGGTGAAGCCGAGTTTGTTGAGCGCGGTGAAGAGCTCGACGGAGTCGGTGTAGGTCTGCGAGGGGGTGGTGAGTTTGATGGGGATGCCCTTTTCGAAGTGGACGGTTATGTCGGTGGGTTCGTTGGGGGCGTTGAGCGGGGAGTCGGTCATGGTCCACATGTCGTCTGGGGGAGACACGTCGGGGTCCTCGAGGATGCCTGGGTTGTTAGTCTCAGGCATACAGTCTAGATATGTGATGTCTTACCGGCCTCGTAACTGCAGTGAGCCAAGTTGGCGTCCATAGACCAGGGCTTCGCCTTGGTAGACGTAACCGGAATACCATGCTTCTCAGCATAGTCCAGCAGATCCTGCCTGCCCTTGAAGCGGTCGCAGAACTCCGGCAGCCTCCACGGCGCAATAACCTTGATAGTAGGCTGAAGTGTGTAGAAAGCCAGCTCGAAGCGGACCTGGTCGTTGCCCTTGCCCGTGCAGCCGTGCGAGACGAACCCACAGCCTTCTTGCTGTGCGACGCGGATCTGTGCGCGGGCGATGACGGGGCGGGCCAGCGAGGTGCCGAGGAGGTAGCGGCCTTCGTACGAGGCGTTGCACTGGACGGCGCGGAAGCAGAGCTCCTCGACGAATTCCTTCTGCAGGTCTAGGATGACCATCTTCTTCGCGCCGATCTTGAGCGCCTTCTTCTCCACCTCGTCCCACGGCTCTTCCTGGCCGACGTTGGCGAGGAAGCACACGACCTCATAGTTCTCCTCTTTATCTACGCGTTAGATTGTGAGGTGTGTCTCAAT
The DNA here is from genome assembly GCF_023757995.1 of Alternaria metachromatica. Lineage (NCBI taxonomy): Eukaryota > Fungi > Ascomycota > Dothideomycetes > Pleosporales > Pleosporaceae > Alternaria > Alternaria metachromatica. The sequence goes on from NW_026055536.1 coordinate 64,189, forward strand.
GTGCTTCTGACGTACCGATGAGCCATTTCAGGATCGTGGAGGTGTCGAGGCCGCCTAATGAGTGGTTAGTTTGTTGGCACTGAGCAAGATGAACGCAGTGAGACGCAGGTGAACGCAAGTGAACCCGGTTGGCCAGGAATTGTCAGTTGTAAATGTACTCACCAGAGTAAGCAAGGCAAACGCGTCCCTTTGACATATCTGCAAGTGTTTGTGTATAAAAGGGTATAGAAAGTGAGAAGAAAGAGTCAAGAAGAGTCAATTGAAGAGGGGTTGCGGCGCCTGGGGAACGACGTGTGGAGAGTCAGAAACCTTATCTTATCGCACAAAAAATGTTCGGCCCTCACCATCCCTGCCGCCCGATCATCGGCTGTCAGCCTCACGACGACCTGAACTATGACATTAAGGTAGCTAGAGTTCGTGTCGCAAACATCACAACAAGTTTACACACGAACGCAACAACCAACTGGTGCGTCTCAACGGAATGATATTCGACAAGGTATATAATCCCAACGCCAAGTATGCAATGCCCCGTCCGTCCCAGAGACATAATTCGTCGCACGCGCAAAGTATAATCTTAACCAGACTGTCGCTACCCGAACTTCCCAAGATGCAGCACCAAAATTCAAATAACGTGTAAACACTCAACCAAACGCGCTGGACGTGTTATCAACATGTGTGTTGCTAAAAGGCACCACCAGCAACCCTCTCCCTCTCATAGAAAACAATATACGCCTTCTCATTCTGCAGACGGTTGTGCGGCGGAAGATTCCCGGGATCGAAGTCCGTAATCTTATCATCGTTGAAACTACGCCAACATCCCCTAGACTTGTCCTTGACGAACGCGATGTAATGTCCGCTTCCGAGGGTAGCACCGATATGCCAGATAACAGCGTAGGCGTTGTAGACATACGGCCCATTCATAGTAGGATCGCTCTTCACGCCAGCAAGTTGCGCGGGTCCATCTCGGGCCTTTTCCGACACATATCTTTCTTGCTCTGGCGTCATGGGTGGCTCGACAAAGGGACCCATGTCGAGGCGTTGGAGCGGGAAGTTAACAGGCGTCCGGACTTTCCGCGCGCTTTCCGTGCGCGAGGCGCTGAAGCGTTTGAAGTGGATGACGAGGGTGTCGGGGGCGCGGGTGATGGTGATTTTCTTTACGGCTTCGCGGTCTTTCTTGCAGCGAGGGCAACGCCATAGTTCGTCTCCTGCTAGACGCTCTGGTGCGCAGTATGAGTTTAGACAGTGGCGTAGATCGCATTCGCCGTCTCGGGGAATCTCGACGCTGATACTCCAGAAGGCTTCGTACGTTGTACTTGTCACGCCGCATGTCTGGCATGTAAGCTGCGAGGCGTGCTGACCGGCGAACAGACCACCAATGACGGACATGTCCCGGTGTTGGTATCTCCGCCATTCAATCATTGCTGAATACTGGCGGGGAAATCTTTCTCGTTGCAACTCTTCCTGGTCCGAAAGTGGCTTAAGCGGCGGCTTGTTCCAGGTTAGGTTCAAGTCTTCGTGCATGTAGTCCAAAACGAATTCCAGGAACTCCTTGGCGTCTTGCTGCTCATCAATGCCCCACTGCGAGTTGAAGTGTCCGCATATACGCTGTTCAAAGTTAGCAATGCCTATTCTCTGTTCTCACTTTTGACTTACCCTGAATGTGCTGGGGCGCACGGACGTGACATCGCCCTTGTACAAATTGGACAACAGCGTCGCGTACGCCTCCGGCAAAATCCCCTTCGTTCCTTTCCAGTTATCTCGCTGGAGGTCCCGCTGATATCGTCCGGTGAGGAACAGGTCCGAAAGCAATAGATGCCCACTGAGACACTGCACCACCGAGTTCATGTAGCACGTGACACCAAAGTTCAGCAGGCCCGTCCTATGTAGCCTCAGGTTACTAAACTGCGGTTGTCCGTTGTAGACGACATTGCGGTTCTGTTCTTGCCGATCGTGTACGCCACTGTAGCTCACCCTAGGAACAGAAGGCGGCGGACGAGAAGGTGCAACAGGTATGGCAGGTGCGACGTATTGGTTGGTCGACTGGAACTTGGACGGGTACATCATGGATGACTGCTCGGCTTCAACATCGGGGTATCGACGTAGGAACTCTTCTGTCGAACGGTAGAAATCCTGTGTGGGTTCATCTTCCTCTTCACCATCTGCCGGAGGCACTTCAACTGCAGCACGCCCCTTTCGAGCTTCTTCCAGCCACTGTTGCTGCTCTTCTTGGTCCATGGGAACGTATTCGCGCTTCGACCTTCTCTGCGTATTGTTCCTCGCGATATGGCTGGCAGCTGGCGATCGTCGGATAGCCCGAGCCCGCGTCGGGCCAGCGGCCACTTGTCCAGCAGTGTTCGACGTCTTCAAAGCCTGGGGGCCCACCAGGTCCATCCAAGCGTCGAGACCGCCTTTGAGAAGAACCGGAGGTCGCCTGAGCGGTTTGTCCGCGTTGAACTCGTGTAGGGTGTCGAATAACCGCTTCAGCGCAATCTCGCTATCAGATCGATTGTGTCTATGCATGAAGTCGATGTTCTTTGTCGACTCATCGTAGTATACAACCACGTCGAAGTCGGCTCTCTTGTCGAACATGTCCTGTTCCTCGTCTGGAGATATGATGAGACGGTCTAGAAGCTGTTCGGCGGAGTCGCCATCGCGCAACGTCAATGGCTCTATGCACATGATGTTACGCACAAAGATGTGCCCTGCGTCGAAGTCTGTCCTGTCCCGTACGTCGATGGTGAGTACATTGTACATGCGGTAGTAGTCGTAAAGCATGCTAGCATCGATCTCAAGTTCGACCGTCTTGCTGACAGATCTTGTTCTTCCATTGCCGTCTCGGAGGGTCTGCGCGGGAAAGTATGAGTCGGGCGCACTGTTTGCGTTCGGTGCATACGCTGATGCACTGGACGCGGCGAGTGAGTTGGTACGACCCCCGGTTCCGTTCAAACTCCTGGGCGTACTCCGAGGTGCGTTGATGCTCGAAGGACCTGAGATGTTCCTCGCTGGACTATAGGTGGGACTAGGCTCCTTCGGTAGTGAAGCCGCGAATTGTGTATCTAGAGGTAGTTTCGGCGGCGGCGGAGGCATGTGAAGGGGTGGTGGAGGCATACCCCGTGGACCCATAATCCGGTTTGTAGAGTGGTAGTCTGCAGGAGAGGGCATCTTGACAGACAAATCCTGGCTGGGGCGAGGCGATGTATCGACTAGCGGACCGGTGCCTCTCAGATTCGCGAACCGCTGAGCAAGATCATTCACTCCATTCACATTCGATATGCTCTGGTGCACAGCCCGGCCATGCAGCGATTGCGGCTTCGGTTGCACCGGGGGTTTTCTCCGTGAAGAATCCAGAGAGCCCGCAGGTGAAGCTCGACCGTTTGGCATTCCGGTGGGAACTTCGGGAAGCATCAGCTCATCGTCTTTCCGCATCGCGATCATTCCATTGCGGTTGCTTTGTGTTGTAGAGGGGGGTGTGGAGGTAGTCCTGTGATGTGCGCCATTCCTCTTGTTATCGTTCTTTATAATGTCCTTTATGCGCACAAACCGCTCTTCGTTTGACTTGATCTCTTTCATAAGCTCGTTGAAGTCGCGGTGGATCTGGCTTCGGCTGCCGTTGATCTTGTCGTAGTAGTCGCGGTGGGTGGGTATCAGTTCGGCGACGATCTGGTATGCGACAATGTATTCCCAGTAGGCGCCGGCGGGAGAGCGGTTGTTGAGCATGTTCTTGGCCGAATTGAAGTGCCCCCTGGCTCGTTCGAGGAGGAGTTTGATCTGTGGATGGTCAGCGACCGCATGGTGATCGTGTTACCTATGAGGCGGTGTTGGATGAGTACCGAATGGTGTTTCAGCGACTCGGCCGTGTCTGTCGCAGAGGCTATGATTTCGGCGATGGGCGGGAATGGGCCAACTGGGCCTCTGGAGTCACCAGCGCCGTCGCCGCTTCCCCATCCGTCTGCGCCGACGCCGTGCGCGCCATTGGTGTAGCCGTTCATGGCGGTGGTGGAGGTGTGGGCGGGCGAAGGAGGTGCTGAGGGCGGCGGAGGAGTTGCCGCACTCACAAACACACTTTAGTCGGCGGGCAGGCGTGCATGTTCTCGAGTCCGAGCAAGGCGCACCTGGAGTCGAATACGCGTACGTGTGGCCAGAGAGGCAGTGTTGATCGGGAATGCGGGGCGGATCGGGTAGCGCGTGATTGGGCAGTGGCGTGCAGTCACGGGCGGCGATTCTACAGCAGCGGGCGGGCTCCAGGGGAGATTTGGGTATCGTGAGTGAAGGCGTTGGGCGTGGATGGCCGTCCCGCGATTCGCAGGGTTGAAGCATGCGTCGGTGGATGCGGCTCAGAGGCGTCCGGCGTCATCGCCAAGCCCTCACCTCGGACAGCTTGCTACCTAACCACCACAGCGACTATCCCCACGCGCTACTCTCCACCAAGCCGCAACTTTAATTAGAAGTCGAAGCAGCTATCAGAGTACATCGATCTACATCCGACACCTCCAAATTCATTCACCCACTGGGAGCGCCCTACATCATGGCGGGCTGGTTCGGGTCCTCGACCACCGGCGCGCTCGACGAGCAGATCGAGCGCGCCACCTCTTCGAGCTTGTACGAGCTGAGCCGAGACGTAATTCATGAAAATATACATGCTAACATCCATCAGAGAGGATATGCCCCTCAACCTCGAGATATCGGACGTTATTCGCTCCAAGACGGTGCAGCCTAGAGATGCCATGCGCGCATTGAAGAAGAGGATAGGGAATAAGAACCCCAACGTCCAGCTTGCCACCTTGAACGTACGAATACCCTCTATACAAAAATCACGAGTTCTGCTAATCGTCTCAGCTCACAGACACGTGCGTTAAGAACGGCGGCGCCCACTTCATCCAAGAGATAGCTTCCCGCGAGTTCCTCGATAACATGACGTCCCTACTCAAGGCACCCCCGACCGTCGCACCCAACAACGATGTGAAGAACAAAATGCTCGAGCTTATACAATCATGGGCGACTGCCGCTGAAGGGCGCCAAAACCTCAGCTACATCAACGAGGTCTACTACAGCCTGCAACGGGAGGGCTACCACTTTCCCCCAAAGGAGAACATCTCCAGCAGTATGCTCGACAGCAGCGCAGTACGTTGAAATCATATCACGCGAATGACACGGACTAACACTTTCAGCCTCCCGAGTGGACCGACTCCGACGTCTGCATGCGATGCCGTACGCCCTTCACCTTCACGAACCGGAAGCACCACTGTCGCAACTGCGGAAACGTCTTCTGCGGCGCGTGCTCGAGCAAGAGCATCCCGTTACCCCATCTCGGCATCATGGACCCTGTGCGCGTCGACGATGGCTGCCATGCGAAGCTTACCGAACGGTCGCGGGGAACACCGCTCCCAAGAGTCTTCGACACCCCAAAGCCACAGAGAACACTATATCAGGGCTCAATGGAGCCGCGGAATGCGCGCGTCGAGGACAGCTTCGATGCTGACTTGAAGCGAGCGCTGGAGATGAGTCTGGACGAAGCCAAGGGAAACAGCTCTTCCGGCTTTGTGCCTCAGTCGCAGTTGCAGTCACAGTCCAAGCCAACGAATGGGACGAGCAAGAAACAGCCTGAAGAGGAGGAGGATGCCGACCTGGCTGCCGCTATTGCAGCTTCCTTGGCCGACATGGAAGAACAAAAGAAGAAGTATGCCACGACTTTCCGGGAACAGGCCTCCAATGCGAATGGATCAGCACCTTTTGTTGCGCCTAAGAACGATTACGAGCTCACGCCTGTCGAAGCCGAGAACATCAACCTCTTCTCCACATTGGTCGACCGGTTACAACACCAAGCGCCTGGCACTATCCTGCGGGAACCACAGATACAAGAGCTGTACGAGAGCATTGGAAAGTTGAGACCGAAGCTTGCCCGTACCTATGGCGAGACTATGAGCAAGCATGGTATGTTACACCTCCGCGCCATCGGAACTGTACTAACGGGAGCAGACACACTACTTGACCTACACGCGAAGCTGTCAACCGTCGTTCGATACTACGATCGCATGCTCGAGGAGAGACTTTCGAGCACATACAACAACCAGACCAACGCCATGTACGGTCTCCCTGCTTCATCACAACGGCCGGCATCCAACCTATACCCAAGCATACAGCAGTCAGGAGTACCGGGATCCGGTGAGAACTACTACACAGGAAACGCAAACCCATCCAGTGCATACGGACAACCGCAATCGCAATACGGTGGCGGTTACCAAGCACCCTACCCACAGTTCGACAAACGACCACAGTCCTACGCTCCACCGCAAGATCAATACCAACAACCCTCACAACCATACCCCAACCTCGCACAACCGCCACCTAACACTTCGTACCCGAACCCTGCTTCACCACAACTCCAGCGTCAAGTATCGAATCAGCAATACCCGCCACAACAGTCCTCGGGATATCCATCGCAAGCACCTCCGGTATCTGATGCAGAGAGCGCCAGCTTCTATTACGGAGACAACGCTGCAGCGCAACCCTCTCAGCCGCCGATGCAGCGGAGCCAAAGCTACGGCTCCCAGCCATCCCAACAACAGCAACCCCCCTCTCCACAAGCATACACCCGAGCTCCACCACAGCAGACGCCCATCTCACCACCCGCACAACCTACGACTGCGTGGCAGAACCCGCCGTATCCCAGGCAAGATCAGCCACAGGCTCAACAGCAACAAGCGCCTCCACCACAGCAACAACAGCAGCAGCAGCAGGCACCTCCACAGCAACAACAAGCTCCGCAACAAGCGCCGCCACCCCAACAGTACTGGCAACAGCAACAGCAAGCGCCCCAGCAGCAGCAGTCCTCTGCGTGGCAATCTGCGCCTTATGCGACGGGTGGTTATGGACCTGAGAGTTTCCCGTCTGCGCCGCAGAATCAGTTGCCGGTTCAGCAGCAGAAGGTTGTGGATGAGCCGCTGATTGATTTGTAGATGATCGCATTAGGGTCGGCTGTCATTTGAGTTGGGCTTTGGTCTGGAGGTCTGGAGAATATTACCAGTCTGACGCATACTACGCGCTGTCATCATGGGACGGCACAATTTGACGGTCTACGAAGGGGCCTGGGACAGGATTGTTCGTGTAGGCCTTAAGGCGTTTAATCGTAGGGAAGACCTTTAGCATCGCTTATAGATACTCGGTCATCCGAATAATTGCGAATACCACACCATGTTATGCCACATCGTTGCGAGATTGTGGGCTTGAGATCACATGCTACTAATCAATTCTCGCCACACGCTGACCATGCTCCCAATCTCCAGCACATGATCTTTTGGCAAAATCAGGAAATGACATCTCAGGTTCATTGTCTTCGCAGAACAAAGTAGAGACAATATGCATATGTCGCTTTTCCCCCGACAAGTGAACAAAGGCATGCGGTATGCCGGATTTGGGTAGGGAGTCGCGACGTTCATTGACCGACTGACCAAACAACAAAACACAAAGATGGCACTCTTTTCTATTCATCCGCAAACAATGCAGGCTCAGCTGTTCAACACCTCATCGAAGAAGTAGTATAGCATGTAGATACGATCTCCATCTCAACACCAACCAAACACCTACAACCCGTATCCAACATGGCAACAACATCAACAATCACCGCCGTCCTAACAACATCCACCATACTCGCCATGGATCCCACAAACCAAATCACCTCCTCCCAACCCCCCACCCCACCCTCCCTCTTCACCCCCTCCACCCTCCTACACCTCCTCATCCTCCTCTCCATCCCGCTCATCCACTCCCTCGCCTCCGCCCGCCGCCTCAAAATCACAAAATCCGACCAAGAAGCCCGTGATTTAGAACACGCATGGCGCGTACCCTGGTTAACCTCCGACTGGACGACATTGTACGGATTAATCGGTCTGGCGCAGAAGGGCGAGATAAAGACAGAGCATACGCCTTTTCATGCTGAGCATCTCGATACAGTAAAGAGAAGATTGGTGAACGAATACGGGACTAATAAGAAGGAAAGGTGGGCGTTACATCGGTTGTTGGAACGGGGCGTTATTCCGCTGAGGGTGGAAGATGGTGGGGTATCGACGGAGTGTACGCGGGGATGGGGTGTGAGCTCGACGTTTCCTTGGTTGATCCTACCTTCTTACCAACAAACCAAAAAGCGAGGATTCTTCGAATTCCTAATACCCCATCCTGAGCGTGTGGAAGTGCGTGCGTTGCTGGGGTTGTTGGAGGCGAATCAAATGAACTACAACATCTCATGCCGTACGCACAACCCGAAGACGGAAAAGACACGGACTTCGATTACCGAACCGCCCGTCCTACATCGGGAACGTCACGATCCCAGCGATCCCCTCCCCTCCTTCCCGCTTGCCGTGGGCGCGGAATCGAGTTGTGAAGTCCTTTTACCCTTCCTACCCGACGAAGAGGTGGAAAGTGCGCGTAGGGAGCGGATAGCTGGGCTGAATGATTACGTTAGGGAAGGGGATGAGGCAGAGGGGAGACCGCGAGTACCGTTGTTGCACTGGGGTAGTTGGGCTGTTGTTCGGGTTGAGGCGGCGCATTGGGGGTATGTGGAGTTGGATCATTATGTGCTGGGTGCTGTGCAGGATTGTGGGATGGGGGTTACGTATAAGAGAGAGATATGTGGGAAGACGAAGAAGTTGGTTGTGAAGGAGGTGGCTGCGTGGGAAAGAGGGGTATGTGAGAAGAAGGCTGTGGGGGAGATTGAGAGGTGTGGACTTGGGTTGTGAGGGGGGAGATGGATTGGAGATGTTGTTATGTTCGTTTTTTGATGGTCTAGAAGGAACCGGGTTCTAAATGTCTTTTCATCCATGCTCCAATCTCTTCTACTCGTGGTCTTGTTGCTGGGTCTGGGTCTTGTTGAGACCAGAGTCCGACGCCTTCGTAGGAGGTAAGTTCGACTCTGTCTTGGGCGATTTCTTCGTATTGCTTCTTCTCTGCTGCGTCGTGCCAGCGGGATCGCCCAGAATGCGTCTTCAGGATTTGGCGGGCGATGCTGCGTCGAAGGTGCTTGGCTAAATCGTTCGTGGTATCGTTCAGCGGACTCTGCAGTCCGGTTGTAACGTTCCATATCGGTAGACTGAGCCGAGTACCTGCTGGGGGATAGTTGCGGGCGTAGGCACGACACCTGCTCAGCGTTGGTACTGCCGGCGGGGCTTTGATGGCATCCTCGAAAGTCGCATAGTGGTTCATGGCCATCTGAGTCTCGATGTCCAGGAGTTCGTCTGGCTGCTGTGATGCGAAGATGTCGTCTTGTGGCGGCAGGGTAAGTTGTGCATGAGGAGAACGGAAGAAGTGCAGTGGAGATGCAAATCGATCGAAGTAGTCTTGCGGTTTCCTAAATAGAATGTCACGCCTTTCCGACAAAACCATTGTGGGTATGATTCCGTTCTCTCCATAAGCTTGCCAAGATGTCGGCGGCGGTGTTTTGGGCAATCGCTTCCTGCCACGCTTCTTTCCAGTTTGCAGATTCTCTATAGCCTCGCGGATCGCTAACGAACCAGCCATGTCTTCATCAGCTGGAAGTTGGGTTTCGTCGCCATATTGCGGCTCGGGGAGATCCTCCGGCTGGACGACTGGAAGCTCATCTGGGAACACCCAATCTACAATCGGATTGTTGATGGCTGCAGCGCCGATTCGACTCTCCCCAACACGACACTCTGTCAGAGCCAGCATCGTTGCCAATGAGCCGCCTACTAGTTCTCCGCATACACCCATGCGAGCTAGATAAGGCCGTTCGAATTCATCGATAAGGATATGCTCGCGGACCCAATCGTAGCCAAGCAGCACATCGTGACATGGGGTCGGATACTGATGCGCCGACGACGCGCGGTAGTTGATACGCACAATAGTCCCAGCACTTGACTCTTTTAGCGTTGTGATAACGCGTTCGTCTTCATCTGAGCTCTCTGGCACTACTGGTCCTGGAGGCAGGTAAAGCAGGACCGGAGCTTTAGATGCTGATGCATGGAATACGCTAAAGAGGGTTAGTACGAGAAGAAGCCAAGATGATGCCCAGAAGCTGCGATCTGAGGTATGCTCGCTTAGGGCGGGGCATGGTGTTGGATTGCGGAGGAGCAAAGCGCTGTGAGGTCATCGCACAGCAGGCGGAGGATTCCCCGGGCAATTGCAACGACGAGAGGCAGGATCGAAGAACAAACAACGTCATGTGAAGACAAGACGGAAGAAGACTTACTCAACCGTAATGGAGCCGTTTGACCGACAGGGAATCTCGATGCGTTCACATCGTGGGAGGGCGGTGACGGCCGAGTAAGGTCGTCTGGGGGCGAGGAGCGAGAATCGGGGCGGTGATAGGGCAGTGAAAGCCTTCAGACAGGAGTGTCGCAGCATTAATGGGGACCATGCAAGCGATGGTGGGCACAGGTGTAGTCACAAGTCACCAGGCGGGCAAGGCGTGCAAGATGAGAGACCTCAGTTCGCTTGGGGCTGTCGCTTCCGCATGGGGACGGGACGACGGCCCTAGAGGAAGGAGCCACCGCCGCGAGGAATGCGCATCAACACAGCACAGACGTGAAGGGCAGGAATGCAGAATTTGCGTGCGCGATATAAAAACCGGTGCGACAATAACAAAAGCCGTTAGCAGAGCTGTCAAACATCAACAGGTGTGCGGTAGTGCTCAGGGGGAGTGGTGGGCGGGTCAGCATGGGGCGCGGCGTGCAGGGAAATTAGGCTAGCTGCTTTGAACCCCGAACTGTCGTGGTCTGGTGCAGTCCACAACCCGCAGCCTGATTTCATTTCTACGCCGCCTCCGCTCCTTGGTGCCGACCTGTCTTTCATTCCCGTCTGTCCTTGACCGTTGTGCACTGTGCGATTCTGCCTGTGGTGTCGAATTCCCCGCAGGCCCCTCGAACCTATTACGCTCACGCCCATTCGCGCCTACGACCCGCTTTCACAGCCTCCCAGACCCGCGTAGGACCAAACTCCGTATCACCTAATGCACGCACCTGCACGCTGCGCCCGATAATCCTCCCTAATATATCCTCTTGCGAAGATTGCGTTGTGCGACAACATCGTGTTTCCAACATTGCGACCCCAACGCCTTGTCGCGAAGACCTCGACCGCCCTTTCAACACGTGCACCTACTAGCCTGCACCTGGGCACCGCAATCCTCGCACCTCCACCGAGCCTACACCAAACCTATACACCTACGCGAAACTGGCGATTGTCGAATAATACCTGGGAAACGCTGCTTCGGGTCGTCGCCCGTTAGCTTATCGATATGGCGGAAGGATCCAAAGTCCGCGCAGTCTTCACCCTGTGCAAGAACCTGGTGCTGGCGGCACTGCTATATGCCGCTATCTACGGCGTCATCACCTTCATAAACGACCCCTCTGTCGCTGCGAAGGGCAAGATTGGCATTCCCGCCTTCCTGGACAAGGCTGGGCCCACGGAGCTGATTGAGACGACCAAGGCGGGCGTCAAGGTCAAGTTCGCCGGTACCACCAAGACCGTCACCATCAACCCGCACGCCAATGTCTTCAACCGCCCCATTACCGCCGTCAAGAACAAGGACGACTACCTGGGTCCCCGCCCCCATGTCGACACCGAGGCCGACATTGACATGCTGATTGAGGAGTGCCGCGGCACCTATGCTGGCATTGAGAAGATGAGGAAGCCCTTTGACTGCCTCAAGTTCTTTGCAGAGGGCGAGGACCGCTACTACAGCCTCCCAGAGCCCGCCGACCGAGCCAGCGCCCAAGACCCCCGCAACGCCGACTTCATCAACGCAGACGGACACGGCAAGACGCTCGAAAGCTATACCACTGTGAACGACGCGATTGCTGCCAACGGAACCAACATCGGCACCTGTCCTGGCCCTATCATCCCATACCACACCTACTGGACTGGTCCCGCGACCTGGCGAGTAGAGGTCTTCATCAAGAGTTACCTCTACACTCAAAACCTGGCTTGCTCTCGTCTTTGGCTATGGCTTGACACCGACCACAACCCGAACGCCGTCTACAACATGCTGAACAAGGATGCTCTGTTTGCCCGTTTCCTGCCTCTAGTCGAGCGAGGTGACATTGTTGTCATGCCCTGGAAGTTCCCCAACCGCATCCCACTCGCTACCGACAAGGAAGACAAGAACGGTTTCGACTACTACAGCAAACCCGGCGCCGTGAACGCCAAGGGAGAGAAGGACGTGGCCGAGAACATTATTGAAGACAAGGATGGCCAGCAGTGGCTCGTTCTGACCCAGAAGCAGATGACATTCCTTCCGGTCGCCGTATCCGATGCCGTTCGCTTCATCGTATTACACATCTACGGCGGTGCTTACTTCGACATGGATGTTCTGATGCTCCGGGACATGCGACCACTTCTACTGCCGAAAGAGCATGCCTGGGCAGAAAGATGGGCGGCACATCCTCACCCCGGTGATTACAACACTGCCATCATGTCACTCTCGGCAAACTCCTCCCTCTCATCCTACCTGCTCTACGGCGGTATCCGAATGGGCGTCAACTTCCACCCCCGCGTGCTTGGTCGCATGGCCTGGAAAGACGGACGCGACCAGGAGTTCAAGATGTTCGAGACCGCTGCCTTTGATCCCATCTGGACGGAGTTCAACTGGGACCGCGAAGGACGCTGCACAGTGCCATGCATCCGGGACTACAGCGCAGTCTTCAAGGGCAAGATTGGTGGTGTCAAGGACGAATGGGAGAGCTACGACGGCCCCCAGCTCAATCGCATCGACCTCAAAGACGCGCAACGCAAAGAACTCAGAATGCCCGCCAGCGATTCCTTGGCCAAACGCGGGGAAGAAAACGTACCCGCCTCCGCTGCCCTGCCAACTCCCAATCACGGCGACAAAGAGCACCCCGATTCGTTCCAAGCCACGCTCGACGAGGAGGCTGAGCTGAGAAAAGCTGGTGTGATTACTGACTACGTCTTGGAGGAAGACAAATTCCCTCCCAACAACCGCACGCTGGAGAACTTCTTCCGGGGTGCCTGGACATACCACATTCACAACCAGGTAAGTCTCAACAGATTTTCACTTCTGTGCAACTGCCATGTTGTTGCCACCCCAACCCCGCTTCTGCGCATCTAGTCCGATGTCCCTGCAGCCAGTATCTTGGCAACGGCTTCTTCCCCACAATAAAGAAGGAAAAGCAAAGAACATACGCTAACAATGCATCACAGTGGATGAAGCATCCAGAACCCTCGTCATGGATCTCGGTCCTTGAACACGCCCACGACGGATTCATTGCCGGCAAGCGCACGAACCCTTACGGCGAGAAATGGACTGGTCCTACTCTTATGCCATACAACTACTGGCCTGAGTACGTGTGAGGCCCCGGCAGCCACCGAACCTTAACCCCCCCTTCTGCGTTATCGAGCTACCAGCCGATAGCGCAGAGGTTGCCGTGTCGAGTGCTGCCGTTTCAAGCGTGACAACACTCCCTCTACGACAGGCAAGGTCGCTTGGGTTTGGTAGTTAGCTACTGATCACCATGCGGCTGCTGTCATGGAACCGACCAGTGCTCTTCGACCACATATCAATCACCCATTTATGGCATCACGATACGCCCAAATCCATTTTTCGTCAAAAACATAAGCGCAGCATAAAAGCCAGATTCACAATATATCTGTCTTTTTGGAGTTTCTGGTGTTGATTTTAGTACTACTTCTTAGTTGGCTCGCTTTCGCGGCATATACCCTTCGTTTCTTGTTAATCTTTTCTTGAACTTTCCTCGGCCAGTGTGGTACTTGGTGAGGTCCTTTTTGGTGTTGGAGTATTCTGAGTAACAAGATGTGGTTGCTAGGTAGTAGGGTAGCGCAATTTAACGATGTGGCGTCATGGCCAGAATTGAGGAGACTAGAAATGGAATGAATCTACAGAATCTGTTTGAAGCTGTTATTGTGTACGCGTGTGCTAATTGGTTCTGTTTTTCTGAGTATTGTCTTTGTGTGGGATTCTGCGTGACGGGATAAGATGTTGGAATTTGAGTGGGGGAGTGTTGATGGGTAACTGGAGCTTGGATTTTAACATGGGTTAAGTGATGCGATGTATATAGGTGATGTAGGTATATTTCCTATGACTTTGCTTTCTTATGGTTTCGTTTACTAATGAGTCCAAATTGAATAAGGAAGATTGACAGGCGCTAGAGTTGAAGCAGGTCTCGATAGTTCGCATACGTCGTACGCTGAAATCCAGCTTGTATCCCGGCTTTGCAGAAACCATCCTACTTAGAGACTAGAATAAATCCCTCAATCTAGGCCGCGCTTAGCACTCAAGACGTAGTCGACGAACGACATTAAATTGCTTATAATCTTCCGTTTTGGAAGATATTCAGCTACTATGCATAGTTCGATCTATTTGGACGAGTGGCTAGTAGCAGTAGAGAGACGCGTAGAGGTCTCTTATATAAATCAAGAGCTTCTAAATAAGATTTTGCTTTCTTAAATTGCTTCTAAGTAAGAGTGCTAGTAATTTGCACAAGGCGTGTAGTAGTAGCAAGCAACATAACTATAGACTAGATATCTAGAATAGATAGACCTAAATAAAAGCATGCATGTAGAGAAGAGAAGAAACTAAGACAATTAAAAGAATATATATTGCTTCATGCTATAAAGCAAAAGGTTTAGGGAGTACACCTGCATTGCGATTATATAATGTGTTACTTAGCCGTGTTGTGCCTGTACGTCTGCACTAGCACTTTCAACAAAGTAATAGTAGGGGAGAGAAGTCTGGATAGGTAGATTTGAAGCATACTTGCCCTGCTGCGATAAGAACTGGTTTCTGGTATTTACGACAATTGTACCAGCCTGTTTCGATGCTCAGCTGGGGACATGCATGATATTAACAAGCCAGAACAGCTATGTCTGTAACCTCCCACAAGTGGAAGATGACGGCCCTTGCAAGTGGCAGCACAGAATATATTTTGCCTACATCGTTCTTGTCCAAAGAGGAAAGAAGATAGCGACCATAGCGGTCACGCGGAGTCGGAGTGATATCACCAGAGCCGCACCACAATTAACCAACGGGCATCGGATAAAAAGCCGTGGTCGTGGAGCCGCACACTAACACATCATCCAACGGGACGCCTGCTAACAGCCGAGAGTATAGAAGGTTTTCAAGATGAAACAGTATCAGGTGCCCAAGTCTCGGTTGCAACAATACGGAGTATCGTCCATAGGTGTGATTTCCTGACCAGCCTCTTCGCGATGCGATCACCCGATGAGCTGCAGTCCGCCTCGTGACGAGCCCCATACAACGCGCTTCTATGCCAGCGGAAGAGCGCGATACTTTGTAAAGCTCCGAGAATATTCCCGTTGATACGGCTACGATACGGCTACGACACGGCTATGCAATGCCATCCCCCACCAATCTGTCCATGATCATCGTCTCACATGCGTCGAGAGATCCTGGCCATGTCCCGACCCCCACGCGTGTCAAACAGGTCCTCGTGCCTTGCACCGTGGAAGTAACGTTCCAGAATGAAATCCGCCTGTTCTCCGGAGTCACTTGGTAGGGTATCCTTGCTGTGGAGCCAGATCTGACAAGCGCTTTTCCCGAGATTCGTCCTGTACCTTGCTGGTGAATCCACGCAGGGATGGAGCATGACAAACGTCTCGAGTGATGCATGCGTGAAGGTCAAGCGGATCGGCATGTACTGCATTTTAGACTTCCGTCCCGGTGCTTTGGTGGCGGTGCGGCTGGGAGAAGAGCGTTGCAAGCGTCGTTGAGCGCAGTTCCTACTCTTCGTAGACGTTGAACCATCGCGTCGCTTGGAACAATGCAAGTCGCCGAGGTACCAAGTAACCAAGACCCGGGGACACCGACGTGGAAGCTGATCTTATATTCTTTTGCGGCAGGGACTGACGTGAGATGAAGCAAGTCGGGATGTGGTGGGAATCGGAGATCGGCTAGTAGACGCCGTAAGGACACTAGTCCAGAAAGGGGATCGCGCAGACTCTATCAATTTAGTTGACGTTTTTCCAGAACCCAACCTGCCAGCGCGGACCGATTCACTGACACTCCTGCCTCAGCTTTCCCACGCGAGGCGCTCTCGAGCACGACTGTCACAATCCATGGTTTGATGCATGCCGGGAAGTGACGGAACCCAAATACGCTTTTCACCACTCAGACGGACGAGATCTTCACTATGACGTCTAGAAGAGTTTTGAGGCTTCTCATCCTCGTAGCTGATCCTCCGCATGGGATAAGATGAATGCGAAAAAGCGGGGTCGCGGCAAGGGCCTGTACGCGTCCGCGCTTAGGAATATTCGCATACCGGGTACCATGTATACACTGAGGTGTTATGAACGGCTATCGCCAATTTATCCATCTTCACCCCAGGGTTTCGTCGTCTCCTTTGTTTACAAACTTGGACCGCAACGATGTTGAAGACGTTTGACAGCAGCACTATGAGTGAGGTGACAGGTAAACCTCATCCAAAGGGTTCCGACAATTCGGCGACGCCAGCGAATCCAACGTCCGCGGTCCCACAGCCTACGGCACCTCCCGAGCCCCCTCGCCGCCAACAGATGCGCAGCTGCGACTCATGCAAGCGCGGAAAACGAGCCTGCGATGCAGACAAACGCGTCGACTTTGCGAACCAGACATGCTCCAACTGCCTTCGAAAGAACCAAGTCTGCACCTTCAACTGGTTGAAGACAGCATCGGTGAACCATCCAGAGCGAGAGAGGAAGAGGAGGCGCTCAGAGGAGAAGAGTGATAGTGATCAGCTCAAACAACACGCAGCAAGTGGCTCTGCCAGCTATCAGTATCAAATACCGCCTGGATCCATCGCGAACGAAGCTCAATACGACCTGCAAGACCGAGGCACACAGTGGTCATCATCTCAAGACGAAGACGAGACGCGCGAGGACTACTTCAGCAACCCGCCGAGTGACGACGTGGATAACATATCCAACGAATCGATACCCTTGGTGGATCTAGACTCAGTGCAATCGGGGAGGAACAACGAGCAAGGATTGCTCCAGTCGCGCTACTCGCGGAGAAACTCTTTCGCTCTGCGTCCTCATCGTCGAAACCAGAGAGACGATGCCTCATCTCCATTCATGGACATGCTGTTGGGGGAGAGAACGTCTCGGGGGTTTGTGACTAACGGGCTATTACGCATCTACAACGACAGCATGGAAAATTCTCTCTCATGTTGGCTCACAGAGCACAACTGCCCGTATACGATGACGCGCTACAAGCCTTCTCTCCTCTCGGCGAGCAAGGCTACACGGGAATGGAGTGGTACCTGGTCAAACAGAATGTACAACCGTGTACTTCAACTTGATCGAGCCTATGCATCCCTTCGCATACGGAAACCAACAGACGGGGAGGAACGTACAATATCCAAAGCACTCAACATGGTCATTATGTCTTTCGCGTCACAGTGGGCTCAAGCAGGCGAAAGAGGGGCAGGAGGTCGTGCGACTGACAACCAGTTTACGGCAGACAGATTTCCTCAGTCGAATGAGTTTGAGCGGTCCATGCAAGAGACGCTCTGGCATCAAACAGCTAAGCTGCTGCATCAGGCTGCTGACATTGGTTCTTTCCGTGTCATCTTTGCCTTGATCATCTTCTCGCTGACTCAACGGCCCTTAGACACCACCCAGCTGCATGCACGTACGGATCCCAGGTTGAGAACGCATTACGAACACTTTCAAGCCTTGGTGCAGGACGATGACGCCCCTATATTCCTGGAGATAGCTTTGCGACAGCTACTCGCCCAACGACGGAGACTGGAACGCGTGGAACAAGACCTAGGACGAGACCCTCTTCAGCAAGAAGACCGAGATACTTTCAATCTGTTATACTGGTTTGGCGTTATGTTTGATACCCTATCCGCGGCGATTTCCCAACGACCAGTAGTGGTCGACGATGAAGATAGCGAACTACCACCTCCAACCAACGACGCGTATACCGAGCCGTTCACATGGCCTAACCCTCCTACCACTTACACGGACCAATTCGCAATGCCAGGAAATCTTTCCAACCTTTCCACTGAGCCTCCACCGACTCAGGTCACAGAAGCCAATGCGGTGTGGGGTGATCTCTTCACACGCGATGGCACATTGGAAGTGGACCCTGGAGCAGCGCGATGGCCATGTAGCTACAAGGTCGCCGCCGCAACACTCAGCTCCGCCGCACCAGTAAAGGTACTACTATATAGGCGAGTCGCACATCTCCAAGCGTTGGTATCGCGGAAGGTTTCGCCAGCTAGGATTGAGGTGAGTACAGAGATATACTAATTCTTTCTTCGTGGCCTCTAGCTGACAATCTCATGCGCAGTCAGGTATAAACGGCGCATTCCACGTCTACAACCACTGGCATCGCACGTACGCGCCCTTCTTCTCCGACTGCGTAAAGCACCACGCCACCCTCCCCACACGCGTACAATCCTGGTACACCCTCATAGCAGGCCACTGGCATCTGGCAACCTTCCTACTTTCCGACTTACTCCTCACAATCGACAAGACGAAACTGTCTTCCCCGAACGAGCGCACCCTCCGTCAGTCATCAAACCTCGTGGATACCCTGCGCCGCCAAAATGCACTGGCAGTGGCCGACCTGAGTCTTGCCAGCATACACAGTGTAAAAGAGAAAGAAGGCACAGATGAGTTCCACTTTGCGCTCAGCCAGGCCGCCCTGTTGACAGAGCCGTGGACTGTGGCTTTTGTGCGCTCGTTATGCAGAGCAGGCTACGTCTTGGTGCAGGTCGTGGCATCTGAAACGATCGAAGAGGAGCGCGATCAAGCGATACGGAGATGTCGCGATTGCATCGAGGGTCTCTGGTATCTGGGTCGCAAATCAGACATGGCGTTTCTGGCTGCGCGTTACCTGTCGGATATGCTGGATGAAGCGATACGCGATACGAGTGCACGGTCGATGGCGGAGGAAATGGGTAGCGATTCTGCGACTGTGTCGTCTCAGTTTGGTACGAATTCGAGTCCTGGGACGGATGGGGGTGTGCCTGTGTATCAGCAGCCGTTTGACTCGATTGGTGCTTTTCCATCGTGGTCGGATGCGGATTTGATGGGGAGTTGTCAGCCGGGTACTAAGATCGATGAGGGTGATGTGTTGAACATGGAGACTCCTTTGAATGTTGATAGTGCGTTGCTTTGGGACTTTAGTCTGCAAGGGTAGCAGCAATTGCCTGACGAGGCTAGAAACATCTGTGAGATCTATGAACGACTACTTTCTTCCAGCGTGTTCACGACCGGCAGAGCAAACGACGCACCGGAAAAGCTCGGCCATATATATTTGCACTCTCCAGATTCTCTGTTGAGTACCGCAGAGACTACGTAATACCGATAACACCATGCCACTAGTCTTTAATTCCGCCTTTCATGACGAGCGCTTTAGCATGGTCAGAACCATCAAATCTCAATGGAAAGTCGCAAACCCCACAGACGTCATCCCAGCGGACATGCGATACTCTGGACTCATTGGCACCTGGCCTCTACCCATCTTACGAGCCATAACCTATCTAGCCCGTAGGATGCCGGGTGAGGAGGGACGGGACCGATTTGTGAATTTCCTCAACACCGGCTATTTAATAAGGACAACAGGCGCAGACGAGTCAGCTACTGCTGAGCCGCAGTTACAGTCATCTGATCTGGAGTTTGTCCGGGACAGCATTGGATTAGAACCGGCGGCTGTGAAGGTAGAGGAGGAAGCCGCCTCAGTCCAGAACGATGTTACACATCCCAAAGAGCGTCCAGAACGAATACTTCCAGAAGATGAAGATGAGCCGGAGACTTTGAAGTTGAAGTTAGATCTGTGGATCCAATACTACTGGAACGTCACTGATATCAAAGCCCTTGTTCCCCGGAACATGCGGCAGCTAGACAAATTTGGAAAGCCGACCAATCGGGCGCTACACAGCTCCAGCGACCAAAAGGATCTGTTGAAGGTACTTTACCAGTTAGCTCGCATCACAAAAGGTCGAAAGGATGCAGCATGGGCGCAGATAGAAGAGGCGTGGAAGGCAAGAGGAGGCAAAGCGTTTGCAGAATCAGACGTCAAAGTCGCTCTTGATCACTTCCGTGATCTACGTGAAGAAGAAGAAGATGATGACTCTGTTACCAACAGTCGAAAACAATTACCTATTGCACCTTCAAACCCCGACGGCACTACCGGCGAGGAGGGTCAGGATGGCGCGATGAACACCCAGCGGGGAAATCAGCATCGCGATGGAAGGCAACGGAAAAGACGACGACGCGAATCTCGAGCCACCGAACCCGACACCCACGACAGTGCTGATCACCAAACGCTACTGTCCGACGTGGATGTCGCAGAGGCGGGACTCTCGATGGCTCGCAGCCGACGCTCGTCAGTCATGGTAAGACGTGACAACGACCGCACTAGCATAGCGACCCGCGACACTACGGTTGACGAGGCTGCCACGAGCTTACAAGGTGCGCGTGGAGCATCGACCTTACCGCTAAAGAGGAAGAGACGGTATTCACTAGACGGAGATCAGACAGATGTTGATGAGAAAGATGGCAAGACGGGTGATGACGGAAAGGATGAGCGTGCGGAACAAGAGCACGATGAACCGGAGCCAGAGGAGGCGCAAGACCCGTCAGACGACTGGGCAGTACTGTTTGAGACGGAGGACGCACCACAAGACGGGGAGCGCGAGGACCAGACAAGAGGTTAAAGCAATGTAGATAAGACATTGCAGATTAGGCCTCAGACTATTACATGACATAAATAGCGGTGCCTGCGACTGTCACGTGTAATTGTAGCATTCTAAGTTGTTTATTACTGTGCCTCAATGGCGCGTGGGGCTTGATCGATCCCGACATGTGCCAATAGACGTGTGGCACACTGCAGATCCAATGTCGCACAGCAGTAAAAGTACGAACATGACTAAAACAAAGCCTCTATGAGCTGTTTTCTCGAACGACGCGCAAGTTTGGGGGTTGGAAGCGAGTTACCCCGCATTGTTCGCTGTTTCGCTCTTACCACCACATAAGAAGAAAAGACTAGGTAGACAGGTCTGCAGACTACATTAGGACAAAAACTTGCAAAGTAGGTAACCTAAAATTAACGTAGGCTCTAGGCTGTTTAGTTTTTTCCTAGGTTAGCGTGTTACTAAAAGCCCAATCGCCCCAGCTTCAGAATGACGAGCGAGAATCCCGCCCCAAACACGCATGCACCAACTCAGGTAAGCAATTTTGGACGTCAAAGAAGCGGACGAGACTGATGCTATGCTGTAACTCGGCAGCATGCACCTTCAGAAGTGGATGCTTCCCCCAAAGATACTCTCATCACGATCGGAGATGTCAAATACGATGTCGACCTCTCGCAGATACCTTATCTGTCGTCCTTTGCCGATTTCCAAGCCAAAGCCCAGCCCGACGCGACCGAGTTGGTCCACGGCCCAATACCACTTTTCGACGTAGCTTTGAAGGGAATCCAATCGGGTTATCGTCAATGCTTCAGGAATCTTCCCCCCGAACTTCAACAGTACCACGTTCTATGCGAAACATACGAGTTTCTCGGCATTAATGTCCTCGACAAACGACGTATCGACCAGATCTTCAGCGATATGAGGCTCTGCAGGATAGATTGGGACCCAGAGGATGAAGATACTAAGGGTGTTAAGTCGAAAGCACGCGACGCCGCTTTCAGGTTGCTGTATCTCATCCTGCTGGGCGAGTTTGAGGATGATAAAATCAATGGCGACAAGGCGTACAACGCAGTGTTGTTCGTGTTATCCCATCCCGCGACGTTCAAGTCAAGAACAAGAACCGTAGTTCGGGCGGCGTATGAGGAACGTTTTGTTGTCTCGCGGAAGCAGATAAAGAGACTAGATCAATGGCTGAAAGGAGATGCTGCAGATGATAGCGAAGACTACACCACTCCAGAGGAGGAATCGCCCGAGGAATACTATGGATCGGATGAGTACTATGAATCAGATTGGTCGTAGTGATTGGGAAATACGTGCCGTTGGTTAGGAAAACATGCTTTCATCGTAAAACACCCGGCGATCACGCGATCACGAATGCTTGCTGCGTTCACAAGTAATCACAGTCATCTGCATTATCCCGCATGTCAGTAGCAAATAGAATACTGCCATCTTGCCCATCTATATCAGTAGTAGGAATGCTCTCCTGTCAGTCTTAAGATCCTCATTTCACTGTCGATATCACCATGTATCTACCAAAGGACCATCCCGATCGTGAAGAGCGAATAATTCTCGCGACGAAGATAACATCTCAGTATGAAACCACCACCGAAAGCACTGCGTGCATTCCTCTATCTATGCGCTACCCGAAAGACCTTCAGTGGTGGCCTATTGAGATCTTGCGGGCTCTGGGTGACGTCGCCGACGAAATGCCCGGCATCGAAAACTGCAACAAAGTCTACGATCTACTCGTAGAGGGCAAAATGAAGAGGAAGAAGGACAGTTCGAACACTTTGTCAGCAAAGATACAGCTAAGCGACATATCGTATGTTCAAGAGCAGAGATACAATGAGGGAAAGCAGAAGATGGTTGACACAAATGGGGATGATGACGGTATGTTCACATCGGATACATTGTTCGAAGCCGTAAAAGAGCTAATTTGTGCAGAACCAGATCCCACCAAACTTACAACTGATGACGACGAGGTAGTCGATTCGCCTTATGATACAGACGACGCAGACGACGCCATCAAGCCCGGCAAGACCTCTGGAGCAACTGCCACACTAGACACGACCGTTGCAACCATCAATCAGCAAGATGACGACTCAGATGCCCTGCCAGCTGATATACTTCCCACAGATAGCCAAAAAGATAAGTACAGAAAGTGGAACCTCTGGATCAACTACTACTGGCAAGTACGGGACTGCAGAGATCTAATCCCGTTTAACATGCTCCAAAGACATAACAAAATACCAATTCGAAGTCGCGAGTTGAAAAGCTACGGAACTAATGGAAACGGTGAGGTCTTGAAGCTGCTCTACGAGCTAGCCAAGATAACTCGAATGCAACAGAAAGATGACGCGTGGAAGATTATCAAGGGACACTGTGCCGACAGACCGATACGTAAGAATAGCTACAAGGCGCTTTCGATTAGCGATGTTAAGTTCGCGCTTGATTACTTCCGGGATTTGCTGCAGGATGAAAGGGAGTCGTCTGCCGCTGCTGATGGAGTGGATTCTGCAGCGGCTTCGAACCACACTGAGACTCAAGGTCAAGAAGAGATTGAGGAGGAAGCTTCTTTGGCTGGAGACGAGAATCAGGAAACGTAGCAAGCAGGTCATGAGAAGAGTGGTTATAGTCAAGACAATGAGAGAAGAGCAGAGACGTAAGATGCGCTAGATGTAGGAGAGGATCAGAAACGCCCAGTTGCCAGTTTGATCTGTTCTAGCACCAGTAATTTGCAACGAGATTAGTCCCTCATCGCGAACCCCAAGATTCATATTTCAGTCCTCATCTATCAAGCTTATAGCACGCCTAACAAGATGTCTTAGAACCGCCTCAGCCAAGGCGTAGCAAAGAGGTTACGTACTACTAAGAAGTTAGTAAAATATCTTAAGAGCTATTTGTGGCGGCTACTTTACTCTACCCTAACTCCCTTCCAAGCCATCAAAGTATAATCCTAACCCTTCACTTCCAGCACATCTTTTGATCCCACAATCCCAAATCTGCACTCCGTCTCCCCAACACCACATATCTGACAGTGTTTACACCCAGAGCCATCACCGGGATCACCACTGCAACGTATCTTCCTCTTACGACAATTGGTATACGTGTTCATGCGACGACGTCTCGCAGCCAGTTCTCGCTCTTCGTTTAGTTGTGCACGTCTCTGCTTGGGTGCTTGTTCGCCGCTTGATTTATTGTCCAGCTCGTGAGGTTCCTGACGCTCGACTTCAGATTGTTCCTCGTTGGCGATCAATTCGGGTTGTTTGTTGGACTGGGTCGATGTGTCGGGCTCGTTGTCAGGGGAGGGTTGAGATAGTTGACGGTCCGCAGTGACGGCTTCCTCTTGAACTCGCATGGCTACTTCAGTTTGTGGTATTCTCTAGGGTGCCGATGTGGAATTATTGAAGTGCTCTGTCCAACTCAGTGCGCTGATCTGGCGGCTTACAAAGACAACGAAGGCGTGGCCGACAGTGCGAACGATGGAGCAGAAGAGAAGATTGGTACAGTCTGGTCATATCTTGGGTCAGCCGAGCTTTTGAGTGGAGTTTGTTGTGTGACAGCCATGTGCGTATCAGCTACTACGTCTGTCGTGAAACATTGGCTCGACTGATGTGGGGAATCTATGACAAGTTACGGCGTGTGATACATTAAATGAGGTATGTGCATCCAATTCGATGTAGACCAACATTCTCGCGCGTCTCTTGGACAAAAGGAAGATCATGTTGTACGAGATATTCGATACGTTCTAGCAGAGAACGTGTAGCCCATAGCCTTGAATACTGTCAAAGCATGCTACAGCGGAGCTATGGAACCTTAATACTTTCGATCTCTACCATGCGAGAGTAGGAAATACCACTGCAGCTGCGTAATGTCTTGCTAACACACACAAAGGTGGCCAGTCGGATCTGATTAATTAGGTTTCTAGTGCTGAAGCTACACAACGTTTGGTTTATCAGCATGCCGGAGGGCTAATACGCCTCACATCAGAAAGAAGAATAGCGGCAGAAGTTTGAACATTGAGCTGGGCCTCTCGCATCATACATTGTTCTATAAAACAACATGTTTCTTTAGACTTCTATGTTCCAAGTCGAATCCGGAATCGCGCTAAGGTTCAATGGTAACGAACGCCTTCTTAGTAAGCCTCTATTATCTGTCCTTTTGCTTGTGAAGGTCAATTGATATCTAGCACATACCTCCATGAGTTGCTCCTTCGCTTTCATGGATTGTAAGATCGACTCGATGAAATCATAACGCTCGGATAAGTCGCTACAACCCTGAATTCCGTTAAAAAAGGGCAGCTAGATCACTTGATGGCTAATACACACCGATAATAGATTATTGAGCTGCCCAATGAAGAGCTGAAGAAACTTCATTTCTTTGTATGCCTCTCGGATGCAGAACATGTCAACCCACATGTAGCATTGCTCCATGAGAATCACGAGAGGGAAATCCCGATCTCCATAAGCCTCCGGAGGTAAGTAGGTCCATTTTAGCCAGTACACTTCCCTGACAACCCTCTGCCAGTGTTCATGATAATGTGGTTTAGGTGTCCCTTTGATCGTTTGTCCTCGGGTAAAGGATATCGAAACCTCAATCGATCTGTAGAGCGTATGAAGACGCAACGCTTTCTCTCCGTCTGGGCATACAGCACTTTTGCCATGGTCCAGCAGGTAGTCTTTGGCGGATTGGTGGACAAAGAGGACTTCGTCATTCTGCTCTGAGAGAAATGACCCACATTCTCGAACGATGTCTCGCATCGTTTCTACTTTATCTCCAACTTCGTCTAGCTCTTTCACCAGATAGGCCAATTCGTACGTCTCAAGAGGTCTTGGTGATGTCAGCACGACCCCGAGCACGAATTTGTAAAGCTTCGATTCCGGCTCATCTAAGCTCTGAAGTTGCTGGAGCATTCTTCCATACAGTTGCTCGAGCCCGGGAGGGAAGGCCTGCATGTCCTTTTCGTAGAACACGCGTTTCGAGAACCCCAACCTCTTGCAGACTAACGCTACCCACAAGAAGGTCCCTCCTGCATTCTTCTTCAGGTAGTCGCGGATCGCTTCGGCATCCGATGGACCCAATCTCTTCTTATCAGTCAACGCTTTGACTTTGTGTTCGATGTAGGTATCGACCGCATCAAGTATAGCTTCGGATTTGGGGTCGAGTTGAAGATGGAGCATTTGAGGATGCTCAGTAAGTACATCACGAATATCGTTCCAGCCGCGTGAGGAGATTATGCACTTGGTGTGTGGTAGCTTCCTTGAAATCTGTACAATCAGTTCCAAGAGTCTTCTACGATCGTCCGAGTCGATGCATTCGTCCAAAGCGTCTATGATGAGGTAGATGTTCGCTTGCCGTATATATGAGTCACCCAGCATACTGATAATGATCTTGGATAAAGCCGTCCATGTGTTTGCGTCGTTAAATAACTTGTCGCCCACGCGATCATACTCAAGTCGTACATAGCGTACAAGTGAGGGCTGTTGACCAATCAGATGATGGATGAGACCCCGTAAGACTGCCGTTGCGTTGTTGTTGCGCGGTTCGGATGTCTGGCAGAAGAAGTAAGATATGAGATCACCCGCCGCCAGGGTTTGTTCGAGTGCGTCAATGATGCCGCACATGAGCATGGTTTTGCCTTGACCGGGTGAACTAGAAGTTATTAGTACGATTCCTCATCAAACCATGTCAACCTAGGGAAAACCTGAACAGGTCTGCAGCCTTCATCAACATAGAAGCATACAAGATAGGTGGCCTGGCGTCGATGTAGGCTCCAGACCTGTTCAGGTTTTCCCTTCTATGAGGTGAAACCACGACATCGAATGCTGCTAACTCACCCTTCGACCCAGAGTAACCGCCCTTCACGGTCATTGCGCCAACGCCGATAATTCGCGTTGTTAAGTATCCACCGAAAAGAACCATCCAATAATCCCCCTTTTGCATTTTCGAGCCGTTCTTTATCGTGGCTGGGGTTCGTCTGGAACAGGTCTTGAAGACACTTGTTGTCCGCGACACTCTTCGTATACGCCAGAGAGTGCGCCGTTTGTTCCTGGAGACTCACCACAATGTTGTGCAGGCTGATGTCCTGTGACTCGGCTTTCTCCGCAATAGTTTGGAGTTGGTTACGGATTTCATGCGTGCTGAATTGAGCTGCATCTTGGCGTATCGATTCTTCCATCTCCTTTATTGCAGCCAGCTCACCTTCCCAATCATCCCAATTGACAAGGTCTCTTGCAAAAACAGTGCCACGTTTGCGATGGTATGTAATGATACTTTTGATCTGGTATGCCAGAAGACGAGTGTAAAGGTCGACGAGATTCTTCTCGAGTTGATCTTGCAGCGGCTGCGATCGTCGGGCTTCTTGATTTCTCTCTAGGAGAAGATCAGCTAGATGCCAGTACCAATCCATCCTCGATACGACGTAAGCAATTCCATCTCTATTAGAGGACTGTTGGGTGAGTGGATTCATAAGTATCTGACATGCATCAGCCATGTGCTTGCATCATCAAAGGTCGTCAGCCATACATCAAGGGCAAGGCAGATCGGTACCCAAGCTATGGAGGCTTCTGGAGAAGCTCTGGTAGCTGTTGCGACGCTATCCTTGACGACATTGAACACCTGCAGGCCTTGCGCGAGTGCTTCGTTAGTCGCAGCTGCCTTCTCCGTCCTGAGCAATCCAGAGTCAACGAGCTGTCGCATCTGCAGTGATCTTGGCTGCCCTAGGCTGATCTTGTTGATCTGTGTATCGAGGTTCACGGCCTTAAGCTCTTGTCCATCGATTTGGCTTGATAGGATGCTCTCATAGTGTTCGATCAATTTCGGGTCCTTTGATTTGAGCTGGTCGTATGCCAGGTTCCATAGACGTCCGGGTAAGCTCTCCGCTACCAGTTCTGGGGTGCTGGTGCTCGTTGACTGTAGATCTGTCGTGGAGGAGGTTTTCGGCCCCTCCTTGCTCCGCTTCTCCTGGAAGTCGTCACTGGTGGCCACAGCGACTTGTAGTGCCGGTGTCCCAGGCTTCTCTCGATCCTTTCGGCGGGAAAACCTGAACAAATTGCAACATCCCATTATTGCGGAAGGTATGAAAGGTGGGTAAGAAGCAAGGCGAACTGGAAGGGAGAAACAAGATGCAATACAGCCTTGCAGCGACTGTGCCGCATGGAGCATGCATGCGGGGGCCTACCTCGACATCATTGGCTGTCCACCCACCATCCGATAGCATGCATAGGGAAAGTCTGTCGTCGCAAATTAACCAAGGCTGTACTCATCCGATGTAGCATTCGATGATTGGATCAGAAGGGCTTGTACACCGAAGCGTGCATACATGCCGTTGACTTCGGGTGCAGTGGACGCCACCGTCGAAGAGTGCGCCATTTTATTGGTGTCAGATCTTGCGCTGAAGTTGGATGCCGTCGCGCGGTGTTGGGGTGATCGAAGTGAAGAACGTGGACGCGTCGATGCTGGTTGAGGTTTGTAGCGCGACTTCCTGCCCATCTTATCAACGACTAGCGGCGATAACGTCATCGATCACCAACACCGACAGCCTCACGCATCCCATCCCATCAACACCGAGCTAGCTAATCATCCCACATCCAAAATGTCGCCCAATTCTTCCACCACAGAGAAGATAACCCAAATCTACACCCCCAATCCCTCCGCCACCGAGCCCGCCAGCACCCAAGCCGTCATCTCTGCACTCAATCTCCAAGTACACGTCGAAGGCGGCTACTATGCGGAAATCGATCGCAACCCTCTCACTATTCCGAACCCTTTCTTAGTGAAGAATGGAGGCGACGAAGAAGATGAAGTGAAGAATACGGCGGAGAAGCCCATGTCAGGTGACAATGCAATCAGGAACGCGAGCACGAGCATATACTACATGTTGAGTGCAGTGAACCCGCAGGGACACTTTCATCGGAATAAGGGGAGAACTGTACGTATGACCCGACCATCATTGCCTACACCTGTGCGCGGCAAATGCAAGGCGTTGGGGACTGTACCTTCATTAAGGTTATTGTGTCAACTTGCCTGGCCGCGTCTTGCGGCCCTGCCCTGTATCGTTGTTGCTGGAATAACCCTATCATCCACCGCTTGACATGCGTGCGGTGGTTGAAACATATTACCGATACTAACTGCCATATGAAGGTGCACACCCTCATCTCAGGCCGAGGTCGTTACGTCCTGATCCACGCCGACGAGCCTGGCACTAAGAAACGCATCGAAACGTTCGTTGTTGGGACCGACGTCACGAAGGGAGAGAAGAGCGTTTGGATTGTTGAGGGCGGAAAGTATAAGGCGAGTTTCCTGCTTGACGGAGCGGAAGGGGAGAGGTTGTTGATTAGTGAGGTATGTGCTTTCACCCATGATCAGTAACCATGGGGTGTCTGACTAACGCGACTTCCTAGACGGTAATCCCCGGCTTTGAGTTCTCAGATCACGACTTCTTGACGGTAGACAAGTTCAAGCAGATTGTTACGGATGAACAGGCGAAGGAATTGGAGTGGTTGGTGAGGAAATCGTGAGATCACACCCGATACCAGACGCATCACGTCGGATATACAGATTCACCTGCAAAAAGCAAATGCGACGCTAACAACCTGCATTGACTGTGGCGGAACGCGA
The DNA here is from genome assembly GCF_023757995.1 of Alternaria metachromatica. Lineage (NCBI taxonomy): Eukaryota > Fungi > Ascomycota > Dothideomycetes > Pleosporales > Pleosporaceae > Alternaria > Alternaria metachromatica. Next base: position 93,432 of record NW_026055536.1, read on the forward strand.
TGTCGCGGCTTCACGTGTGCGTGATGAGATAATGGCGGGGCGACTCAAGTCCGCTATCGATAACGGGCAAAATTATCGATATTTCGTCACGCAAATCCACGCCGCTCAGCGTTTCTCTCAGCAACACAACCCAAAATGACTTCAGCATTCGGCCCAATCGCCGGTAAGTAGTCGCGCCGATTTACACATCCATTTTCTAACGTTTGCCTAGAACAACACCAGGACAAATTCGACCTCGGAATCTGGCACGCGCTCTTCAACTGGAACAACCTCACCGTCGCCGTCCAAAACCAATGGGGCGGCCCCGACTCCTCCGATAAGCGCGACTGGCTCGCAGGCCAAATTTCCGAACTCTTCGCCGCAGAGCCCCTCACAGACCAAGAAGATGTGGAAGTCGTCCTACTACAAGTCCTCGAGGACGAGTTCGGCGTGCGCGTAGAAGACGAGACCGAAGTCGCCGTTGCGCGCGATATCATGGCGATACGGAAGGAGATTGGCGAGGGCAGCACAGCTATGGTGGATGCGCTACAGAAGAAGTGGGAAGATAGGAAGGGCAAGGAGGTTGCGACTGGGAGTGTTAATGTCAAGGAGACGAATCAGGACTTTGAGGGGGATAGTGTGGATGAGGAGACGGATGAGGATGAGGATATGGATATGGATGATGCGCCTGCGCTTGTGCCTGCGAAACCGAAGGCGGCTAAGCCTGAGCCCGAGATCGACGAGGACGGCTTCACGACGGTGGTTGGCAAGAAGAAGAGGTGAAGCGGAGAGGGGAGGAAAGAGGAGCAGCGATACCAAGCCAGCTGAGGCAGTCGAAGTGTTATGGATGATGTGGATGACCACTGCATGGACGGGAATCTATGGATGCACACAACAGACACCGAGCAGCGAGCAGCGAGCGCGCACATCAGCAGCAAGTGGCGACGCCATTAGGCCGGTGTGATGGCCATCTAGCAACATATTGGAAGAGGAAGTTCAGACTCAAAATGAATCCACTGTCGTCGCGTCAATAGTCCCGACCACAGTTTGTGTAACGCGAGCGTGCCTGAGCTGGTGATGTCCGCCCAACTGCTAGCGGCAATTGCGGACCTTCATGCATGGCCCCGCCCGCATTTGACCTGCACCCTTGATTGACCCAACCAGCCTGTGTCTCACGACCACAACAACATCCTTAGCCCCCACCCTATACACTCCCTCCCCTACACCTCGCCTCCCTTCTGGACAGTCGTAGCTATGGATTCCGCCTACGATCACATCCAGGAGGAGAGCTACCCGCAGGACCCCACCAAGCAGTCGGCCAGCGGAGATAACACCCACCAGGAGACGACCAACAACTTCAACGCCGAGTTCCAGGATGCTTATAAAGCTATATCGAGCAGCCCGTGGGCGGCGCGTCTAGGAGGATTTCTGGGGAATGTGAGGAAGCAGGTAAGACCGGCGTGTGGGATTCAAGCTACCCTTTCTGACCATGTGCGGTGTAGGGCGAGCAATACTACGACAACGCAAGCAAGCAATATGCGCCACAGGTCAAGAACGCCTCCGCCAGCGTCTCCAACATCATCAGCCACGCGCGCAAGATCTCCCTCCAACCCGGCGACGCCTCGAGCTCCAAATCCGCGTCCACCTCCCAAGACGCTTCCACCGAGAAAGCGACCGAAGACACAGAAGCCCACCCCGACCGACCCGAATCCCTGACCGCCGACATTGTAAAGGAGGCAGAAGGCATACTATCGCGCTTCCGCTCCGAAGCCGCAAAACGGCTCAAGGATGTCGAAAAAGCCGAAGACGCCGCCGACGAAGCGCTCCTCAAATTCGGCAGCAACATCCGCAACTTCCTCCGCGACGCCGTCACCATCGCGCCTCCCGAAGCCGGTTCGCAAGCCGCCAAAGACGGCGACGTGCTGTTTGAATCCAAGGACAGCAGCGGCAAGAAGGTCGTTCACGCCACGCGCTTCGACGCCCAACTCCACGTCATCCACTCGACGCTCGATTCCTTCCTCAAAGACCCCGCGAGTCCGGAGTGGGAGAACTGGAAGGCGGGCTTTGATGTGGAGAAGAAGACTGAGGCTATTGCGAAGGATTTGGAGAAGCATGAGGAGTTGAGGAGTGCGATGGAGAAGTGTGTGCCGGAGAAGGTGGAGTATAAGGTGTTTTGGTGCAGATACTATTTCTTGCGTCATGTTATTGAGAGTGAGGAGCAGAGGAGGAGGGAGATGCTCAAGGGTGAGTTGCATCTACTACACCCGGAAAAGATGGTGAAGCTAACGTATAAACAGCATCAACACCGGCCGCCGACGAAGAAGTAGCCTGGGACGAAGACTCGGAAGAAGAAGACGAAGAGGAAGACGACGAAGAAGAAGATGACGACGAAGACGATTCCTCCGAAGAAGACGACTCAGACGACGACTCCGACGATAACGCTACCGTTACCAAACCTACAACTAAATCCACCACCGCCGCCTCTTCCGCCTCTACTACAAAACCCGCCTCCACCAGCACAACAACCAGCACAACCAAACCCCCAACCGACCTCGCCGCCTCCGTCAAAACCCTCAAACCCACAGACGACGCTAAACCAGCACCTGCGCAACCCCGCCGATCAAACGATGAGAAGAGTGTCGCAGATAGCGACGCGAGTTATGATCTGGTTTCTGGGACGACGACGAGGGCGCCGGGGAGTCCGCAGGATGGGAAGGATGGGAAGAAGAAGGTTGTAACGGAGGAGAGCGATGAGGAGGAGGATTGGGAGTAGGGGATGTGGTGATAGGATGGTGATGGGATGGGATGGGTGGAGCGGTAGGGGGATGGATATGTGAATATGAATATGAACGTGAATGAAATGGGGTGTTTTCGGCGCGATGGGACTGTGTGTTTTGGTTATTTGTTGTGTGTTGGTTTGATGGGTATGAGATAGGATGATGGGCATCTTGATAGGATAGTAAAGTTATCTGAGATTATCTTACTTTTTGCTATACTATGGAAGATGATTGAGTGAGGAGTACTCGCTCGCTATGCTACGCTGATTCATACTAAATTGAAGGTGCATTCTACGAACAAAAGACAAGTGGTATCTAGAACGCCATTCTGATGCTTGAAATCGCTCGCTCTGTCGGACTGTAACATGAAACAATCTGCACACATTCGCCCATGAAACTCTCCCCTCGTCAAAATCGTGGTCTCATAAGCCCCGAGGGCTTCTAACCCGGCCTAGCCACACTACTAGGCGGCGTATCAGGCGGCACACTCCCCGTACGCGGTATCGCTGTGTTATTACTTGACCTCCGCGAGAAGTTGGGCTGTTTCATCTGATTGAGGTGTTGACCCGGCTGTGTCGTTGCGCGCCTCAGGAGCGGGCTTGGCGAGGAGACGTTACCCAGACTATGCCGTGCGGTGTGTGACACCTCCGTAGAAGAATTTGAGCGGATAGTTGGTGTACCAGGTGTACTACCCCGCGCACGCGAGTATGGTGAGGAACCGCGCTGACCGATGGGATAGCTATCGTAATCGTAACCTCTGCCGTCGTTCGCCGTCGGCGTATCTGTCCACCCGTCGCGGTCATGGTCGTGTACCTGGTCATGGCCGTGTTCGTGCAGTTCATGCTCTAGGTACTCTTCTCCTCTCCTTTTGATCGGACTCTCATCGTAGGGATCAAACCCTACTCGCATCCTCGCTTCTCTCCTCACTCGTCGTCGTAACTCAGCATCACCACCGGCGCCCACTGTACTGCTATCCGAGAGGAAGAAGTTGAGAAACTCATCTGGAATGGCAAGATGAGAAGATTGCTGGAATTGCTGGAGCGCTGTCAAGCGAATCAGCATCTCCAAAAGAGATAGCGAGGTTTTGATAGCAGGGAGATACGTTGGCGCTTGTTGCTGGTATCGTGGAGTGGGCGCAGAAGCCTTTTGCGGCGAGGGAATCATCTGGTTTCTAGAATTCGGTTGTGGGGAAGTAGGTGTGCTAGGTCGGAGATTGAGGTTGGAGAAGCGGCCGAGGAAGTCGGGTGGGGTGGGTGTGGCTGCTGGGGATGGTGGAGAAACGTCTTCAGTGAGGTCCTCTGTTTCGTCGATCTCGGAGTCGGTGGTGGGGTCTTCGGTGTAGACTTCAAAGGCCATCCACTCCAGGTCCAGCGTGGGAGGCAGTCGCCAGGGGTATGAAGGCTGTTCGGGCTCTCGTGGGGTGGGCTCTTGCGGAGCGGGCTCTTCAAGGTGCGGTGTCGACTCGCGTCGCAGTTGCTCTTCCAACTCTGTTTGCTCAGGATCTTCTTCATCTTCAGCAACGGTATGTGAGCCGTCCGACTCATAGCCGGGCTCCTCGGTATCGCGCTCCATCATGCGGCGTGGCGGTGCTGCATTAACGTCTCGCTTGAGCAGCAAGATGGGGTTGTTGCTTTCGTTGTCGGAACCGATGTTCAGTATCTTGCCCGTGTCGGCGTAGAAGATCTTGGACACTTCATGTATGGGTATGATCTCACGTACGCCTGCTTGCTCGACACCGTCATATGGTCCTGGCTGGGGTTCGCCGTCTTCGAATTCATGCATACGACCGTCGTCCAAATCTTCAACAATGAGCAGCTGGTAAGCAAACTCCTGCAATACGCTGTCGGATGGGATGTGACGGTGGTTAGCCTCATCAGCGCGTCGACTGTCCTGCCCGAAAGGCGTCGGATAGTCATAGACATTGTCCAGTGGAACTCGCATCAGTGTAACACGCGCCTTATGCATAACCTCCTTCCATGTTGTCTCTCGCACGTCTTCTTCATGAGCTCGATGCGCGTATCCAGCGAACAACATGTATATGGAGAGTGTGAAGGTCGGGCCAATTTGCTGAGCCCTGGGCTTCGATGCGCAATACTGCATGTCGCCCGAAGTGAGAAAGGTGCTCGCCTGTAGGAGCCGTGATGGCGATACAGTAGCCGGGAGCGTAGTTGAGAGACTGGTACCGGATGTGGTGATTGCCAAATTTATCAGCGGCACCGCGTCTTCAATCCGCTCCAGCAGCCTCTTCATCTCTTCGATGATGATCTTGAGCTCAACATCATTTTGGTCGCGTGACTTCGCTTTAGAGCTACCTCTTCTCGCAAGTTGTTCTTCAGCGACAGCCTTCTCGACACGACTCCCCAAGGTCTGGATATCCCACCGAAGAGATTTGGTAAGACCCACTGCGGACTCAAGCGAGGTATTGCCGCGTGCCGCAATCAGTTCAATCATATCGATTGCCGGTGAGATAATCTTGATCTTGGAGTCGAGTCTAAGTTGCAGAGTCGCGAGTTCCTGCTTTTCTCGACCATCGACCGTCTTCATCAGTCGGCCGCATTGCTTAAGCGCATAGTGGCTGGTGATTGCTATGCCGCTTCGGATAGCATAGCTCATAGCCTGCTGGGTGACCTATCACATGTCAGCATGTTTCAGGAATACGAGAAGATGACTCCCTGTCTGCTATGACGCGTTGGGGGTCAAAGCATAGTCATACCTTTGCTAAGATTGCCTCCATCTTGCACTATGGGTTGGGCTTCACCCTTGTATGTGTGGAAGGGGCGGTTGATGAAGTGGTTGGGAGAGAGGAACCATGAGGTCAGATATCAGGTTGCTGGGGAACGCAACCGGGATTAAGCGCGGCAAGTGACGAGAAAGTGAATGTTTGAGGTTGGTGAGTGCCTTTGTTGCTGGGCGCCCTGGCCAATGTTAGGCAGCGAGGCGTTGAGTCAGCCCCCGCCAAATCCTGCGTGGGCAGCAGCGACCCGGCACATTTTCACTTTTCGCCGACGACACTCGACGCCCGTCCGCTTATATACCTGATAGTCGCTCCCTGGCCGCGGGTCGACTTCACGCATTCTCCAATTTACGAGCGACTCGACCGCACAAAATTCGCACGCCGTCGCACTACACCACCCCGACGACACGACCCATCCCCGCGAGACCGACGTCACCATGGCCGACAGCTGGGAGCAAGAGGAGGAGCGCCTCGCGCAGCAGGCGCAGGGCATGAACCTCAACAACACGCCCACGTTCACACCAGGCGCCCAGACATTCACGCCCGGCGCCAGCACATTCGTCCCCGGCCAAGCCTACGGAGGCTACCAGGGCTACAACCAGTACGGCCAGCAGCAATATGGCGGGTACAACCAATACGGTGGCCAGCAATACGGTGGCTACCAACAGCAGCAAGGCTACCCGCAATACGGGCAGCAATACGGCGGCCAGCAAGGAGGATACCCCAACTACGGACAGCAATACCCCCAGCAACAAAACTTCCAGCCCCAGCAGGCGCAGCAAGGCCAGGCGCCCGTACGGATAGCGAAGCGAGGCGACACCGATATGGCTGGCTCAGAGGGTGCCGCACCCGCCGAGGCTAAGAAGGAGGCGCCCAAGGCAAAGGTTCTCTCGATTGGTGGCGACAGCGCGCCCAAGGCAAAGGTCCTCTCCATCGGAGGCGACACCACAACACCAAAGGTCGAGAAGGCAGGCGGCACTAAGGTCCTGAGCCTGGGCACCCCCGCCGCTCCATCGGCAGCGAAGGAGAAGGCAGACAAGGAGAAGGGCACCGCTGAGGCCGGCACCAAGGTCACCGCTGCAAAGGCCATTGAGAAGACTGGAGAGCCCACCCCGGCGTCTGGAGGCTCTGGCCGAACCTCGCCAACACCTTCCTCTGGCCGCAACAGCCCGACACCGAAGGAGAAGGCTGCCGAGAAGGCCAAGGCACAGGATGTCGAGAAGGAGATGGACGAAGTCGTTGATGAGGCCACCCTTGCCGAGATTTACGGAAAAGAGCACGTCAACATCATCTTCTTGGGTCACGTTGACGCAGGAAAGTCCACCCTCGGCGGAAGTATTCTCATTTCCACCGGCATGGTCGACGAGCGTACACTCGACAAGTACAAGAAGGAAGCCAAGGACGCTGGTCGTGAAACATGGTACATCTCGTGGGCGCTCGACTTGAACAAGGAAGAGCGACAGCAGGGTAAGACTATCGAAGTCGGCCGAGGTTTCTTCGAGACGGAAAAGCGACGATACTCCATCCTGGACGCGCCAGGCCACAAGACATACGTGCCGAACATGATCAGTGGTGCCTCGCAAGCCGACGTTGGTATTCTCGTCATCTCCGGACGTAAGGGAGAATACGAGACCGGTTTCGAGAAGGGTGGACAAACCCGAGAGCACGCCATGTTGGCCAAGACACAGGGTGTCAACAAGATCCTCATCGTCGTCAACAAGATGGACGACCCTACTGTTGAGTGGTCAGAGGACCGTTTCAAGGAGTGCACCAGCAAGGTGGTCATGTTCTTGAAGGGTCTCGGGTACAACCCCAAGACAGACATCAGCATGATGCCAGTCAGCGCGCAAACATTCACAGGTATCAAGACCCGTGTTCCCAAGGACCTCGCCCCCTGGTACGACGGCCCATCCCTGCTCGAATACCTAGACAACATGCAAGCGCTCGAGCGTAAGCTCAACGCGCCTTTCATGATGCCCATTGCTGCCAAGTACAAGGACATGGGTACCATGATTGAGGGCAAGATCGAGTCTGGTATCATCAAGAAGGAACAGAAGTAAGTCACAGTGTTACAAGCTTTGATCTGCTTTGTACTGACGATATTAGGTACCTCATGATGCCCAACCGACAAACTATCCACATTTCCGCTTTGTACGGTGAACAAGAAGAGGAAATCCCAGGCGCGACCTGCGGAGACCAGATCCGTGTGAGGCTTCGGGGTGTTGAGGAGGAAGACATTCTGCCTGTAAGATAACCCAGATGCTGTTCTTTGATCGCTTGCTAACTTTCATGTTCAGGGATATGTGCTGTGCTCACCAAAGCGCCCTGTGCACTGCGTCTCCCAATTCGAGGCCCAGGTCGTACTGCTTGACATCAAGTCTATCTTGACAGCCGGATTCAACTGCGTGCTCCACGTCCACGCCGCACAAGAAGAGGTTACCATCACCGCTCTGTTGCACAAGCTGGAGAAGGGCACTGGAAGGAAGTCGAAGAAGGCACCGGGTTTCGCTACCAAGGGCATGAGCATCATCGCGCGCTTGCAGATCACTGGCACAGCGGGAAATATCTGTGTCGAACGATTCGAGGACTACCCACAGCTGGGACGTTTCACTCTTCGTGACCAGGGTCAGACGATCGCTATTGGCAAGATCACCAAGCTCATCACCGACGAGGCTTAAATGGTTGATTAAACGACGCATGATCAGCCTACGAGGAGGAAGAGGAGGAGCAGGATATCCGTATTGACGAAAAGCTGTCGCCATTGAGGCAACATAGCCTGAGGTTCCACGGCGTTTGGACGTAAGGCTAGCATAGACCGAGCATCCGAACAATATGATGACGAGTATTCTTCCGATTCTAGTCATTGGAGATCCTGTGTGTGATGATCTTCTACTGTACATGTATGGTTCTCAGGGCTCGGAGATAAGCGTCACGGCACTGCTGTGAGACAAGCCTTTTAGTGCCGCAATCAACAGCAACCTTAATTGACCTTCCAAGTCAGGAAGTTGGATGCGTGTGCATGAAGGCTAGCGAGACGCAGAAGTCCATGACGTCACGACGCGTCTTCCAGTGAAAGAGCCTCGTCGCGTGACAGTCGCGTCACAGCCATCCATGGATGGATAGCAAGGCTATGCTTACGTCATCCACTCCCGCGGCCAAATTTCGCGACCGTCGCTCACGCAATGAACCTCTCAACCACCACGAACCTGCGCACGCTGCGTAAACCTCCCTCCCCCACCCGCCGCGATGCAGGGCTTCAACATGGGGCGGTACTACCCGCCCGACGCCTCGAACCCACCCAGCTTCAACAACTCCTCGCACCCTCTCGGCAAACGCGCCAACAAGATCACCCAAGGCATCCTAACCGTCCGCTTCGAACTCCCCTTCGCCGTATGGTGCAACCACTGCACCCCACCCGCCATCATCGGCCAAGGCGTCCGATTCAACGCCGAAAAAAAGAAAGTAGGAAACTACCACACCACCCCAATATGGAGTTTCCGCATGAAGCACAGCGCGTGCGGCGGGTGGTGGGAGATACGAACCGATCCACAGAACAGCGAATACGTAGTCGTTGAAGGGGCACGACGACGCGACTATGGACCTACTGCCAAGGACGATACAGCGGATGGCGAGCTCAAGTTCCTGACAGAGGAGGAGAGGCAGAAGAGGAGGGACGATGCTTTTGCGAATCTAGAAGGCAAGATGGAGGATAAAGGGATTGAGAAGAAGAATAGGGAGAGGGTGGAGGAGTTGTATGATAAAGCGGAGGTTTGGCGCGATCCGTACGATGTTAATGCGAAGTTGAGGGAAGTGTTCCGTGGGAAGAGGAAGGTGTGGAAAAGGGAGGACAGGCACAAGGAGGGGATGCAGGAGAGGTTTAGTTTGGGGCTGGATATTGTGGATGAGATCGAGGCGGATCGTACGAGGGCTGGGCTTGTGGAGTTTGGCGTTGCCGCCACGACTGACGAGGGGTCGTTGGAAGCGCTCTCGTGGAAACCACTTTTTGGGGAGGCGCAGGTGGAGGATAAGAAGGATGGGGAGTCGTCGAGGAAGACGAAGAAGCTTAAGGTGGAAGTTGCGAAAGAGAAGTCAAGATTAGGGTTGCAGCAGACGCTGGTCGGCAATACGAGGGCTGTGGTTGATCCATTCCTGAACAAAGAGGCTCCAGCGACCCCGAGAGTCAATCTCGGCATACTGAAGAGGAAGAGAGATGTTGAGACGAAAGACCCAGTTGCGATCTCGTCGCCATCGGGTCAAGAGAAGGAAAAGCCGGACACCGCGGTAGCGACGAAGAAGCCGGCCCTGCTTGGAGCGTTGGTGGGATACGACTCGGATTGACCGCACGCGTACGCATTGATTGACGACCGTTTCACGACACTACTATTGCATTTACTGGCGTTTGGGTGAAGGAGCATACGATACCCCATTTCCTTTGCATTCACTATCAGCAATATACGCGTACTGGTCTTCTGCAATTACTCGGCTTTCACACCCGCTGCGGTCAGAAAGCTTCACACAATGGCATCAGCTTACGTTCACTATTGCCATCGCCCGCTTGCTGTTCATTTAACACAATTTCGAAGGTTCCTCCATGGCCTTTACTGCTGGTACAACCCTGAAAGTTACACTCGCCAATCTTCCACATCGTCAGCATCTGGCCAATACCAAATCCTTGGCAGTCATGAGTTCAACACAAACCCACGATGATGACACACTACAGGTAACTACTGGGCACTCGCCCAGGGGTATCGGGGATCTACCACCAGAACTGCTTCTGAAAGTTGCCGACTTCGCTGCGGCCACCGATGCGAATTCCAAGAAAGTACTCTGCAAGTTCTGTCTTGTCAAGCCTCTCAACCCAACCGCGACGGAAGCGCTTTACGCCAACATTCATGCCGGTGCCGACTTCAACCCCGTCCTTCTCATACGAACCCTCCTCAGCCATCCGTCTCTCGCCGCCCTGGTGCGCTCGCTCAAGCTAAATGCAGTCTGGAATGGATATCGGAACCAGAAGTACCGAATAGCGATATTAAACAGCGATGACCCCAATACCCCTCCCGTAACCCTCGAAGACTTGCAGGGTTTAACTACAGATCCTGTTGTAAAACGGCTACTACAAGCTCCAGATGTTCACTTCGGGGCTGCAGCGTGTGCATTACTATATCTCCACACACCAAACATACATACTCTGAAGTATGCCGTGGAAGGCCACTACCGCAGACTCAAGCTCCCAGAGCTCTCCATCATGGTATCCACGCGGCCATGGGAAATCCCCTTTCTACCCGGACCGCTCTTAGCGACGCCACCAAACTACAACCTCCTCAAAAACGTCACTATACGAACCCCCCACATAGACATCGACCGCATCGCAAAGCTCCTCCAACTACCCAACCTACACCAACTAGAAGTCTGGAACCTCCGGGAACCCCAGTCACGTTGTAATTGGCACTGGGACGCCAACCTCTTCCCCGACCACACATCCACGGTCCGCCATCTCACTCTGCGCGGCGGCTACCTCCACGTCGACGTCTTGAGTCTGGTGATACGATGCTGCAAGTCGCTGTCACATTTTGCTTATCACATGGCGCGGAATCATAACCATAGGTTCCAGCTGTGGACTAAGTTCGATAGACCAACGACTATTCATTTCGGCGTCGTTGTTGATGCGCTGAGGAAACATAGGGAGACGCTAAGGCATCTGGCGCTGTATAACACGGGGGCGACGGATAGGCGTGTGGCGCCGAACTGGATCCCCGCGTCACTCGTTGACTTGTACAAGCTTGAGAATTTGTGTGTAGACGCTAGCGTCGTGTTTCCCCGCTACGCATGGGGTCGGCTGAAAGATTTACTGCCCGCCTCGCTCAAGCGAGTGCATTTACTGCATACCTGGTACGACCTGATGATAGACTGTGTGTTTGTCAGTGGGGCGTTGTATAAGATGTATGACAGATACCTTTTTCCGGGCTTGAGCTTTGTGGAGATGGAGGTGAACAGGGAGTTCTGGCGTTGGGCGGAAGAAACGGAAAAGGAAGATGAAGGCTTTGTGTATAGGGCGTCGGCTATCAAGGCGCTGCGATTGAAAGGGGTGAGGGCGGTGTACAAGACTCGTGAGGATGGGGAGAATAGGTGGGAGGTTGTTCGGGGGTGGGACGAGGAGTGATGGGGTTGAGATTTCTCTGTTTCACTTTGAGTATACGCCTGGGCTATTACTGCTCTATGCTTTGCTGCTGTAGGCTTCGTTTAGTATCTTCACGCTCCCCGTCGAGCGCTGCAATACATTCCATTCTCAGATTTGCTTACCGTCGGTGAAAGTGAAGACACTGACTGCTCCTTCCTCTTTCGTCCTCCGGGTACACCTCGGAAGTCTCTGCCGACTTCTGTACCACCGATACGTCATGAGCGCCCGAGCGCAGCAGGCACGAGATTCGCCACCCGCCAGTATATAATCTGCTCGTCCCCCGCCACCCTTCTTCTCCTCTCATTAGCCATTTTGACGCGATGGCGCACACACTCTTTCACACACCCCTCTTCACCCTGCTTGTAATGGAGCTTTCCAAATGATAGGGGGCTCTCCGCCTACAAGTGCGAATTAACGTTTGCGACCTTTGGGGAGGATCGGAGGCTTATTACTTGTTTTTCACCCTATCAACGGGCAGCTGCGGCTGCCCGCCACTGTTTTCCTCCGAGGACGGTGGCTGAACTTTTTTTTGTGAGTTCAGATCATTCCAATCCTTGCTGTTGCGACATGCTAACAATTTTACATCACACCAGAATGACTTCCGCTCTTTTCGCTGCCGGCGATTGGCCAATGGGTGAGAGTGAGGGTGAGGGTAAGTATTGATTGAATGAGTAGTGCTAGACTGCTACATATTCTCCCTATTCTCTTGTGGTGATTGATACATGTCACCCAGGAGGTACTCGCAGTGATTTTGTCTAGTGCAGATGATCATCTTGTGCTAATGTCTCCGCCTGGCATCTGTGTGGAGCAGACGCTCAAGCGTGCAGTGGTGAATGTAGAAGCCTGTTGACCTACATTCGTCACATCAATCTGGTGACTCGCCGCTTATATTGAGCTTCATCCCGCGGAGGCGTGTCTGCATGTCTGGACCTGGCAACGGTAGCTGCAGATGAGATCGATGACGGGCCGGTCGTGGTAGACCTTGATCAAGCGCTCAAGGCGCGAGATCTTGAGAATGTTACCGACGCGGCTCTCACCTTTGGACTTGACGACGGACAGAAGTTGAAGATGCTCTCCACCCAAGACAACTATCGCCACACCCAGGAACCATTCCGTGGTCAAGATGAGCATCAACGACGCCTCAGTAGCTTGCGAGGCCTCATCAAAAAGGACCATGTCGAACTTGTCTACATCTGACAGCTCTAGAATACGCTGTATGACCTCACGCTGAGAGGCTGCGGAGGTGGCAGCGACTAGTCGAGGCTTGCCGATGCATGCCTTCATGAGCTCCCGGATGGCTGAGCCGCGAGACATCGTAGCGCCCGAGACCTTCACGTGACCGGTCTCAAATTTGCACTTCTACTTGGCCCTCGCATCGGCGTACTTGGTGTAGATGAGGCATGACTCCTCAGTCGGGTTGGCGCGAGCTTACTTGGCAAATTTGTACGCGGCGCAATTGGGGATGTTGAACGCGGAGATAGAGCTGATCAGTCCATCGGAGTAGTCTTCATCGACGTTGGGGTCTTCCCAGTGACGGTTGAGTCTCTTGAAGAGCGATTCATCGACGGTGCTGGCTCCCACGTGACACAAAACGCCCTCCTCCATCCATTGCGGGCGGTTCTTCCGTGCCCATTTGGCGACCTTCCGTGCCCATTTGGCGACCTTCTCGAAGACCGCGTCAACGCCATTGTTGAAATGGGCGCTGACGAAGACGTGATAGCCCATGAGGACCATTGCGACGCAGATGGCGCGGAGAGTGTGAGATTTACCGGTGCCCGGGCAGCCTTCGAGCACGAGAGTGGCGGCAGTGTATCCGCGAAGCGCAAGCAAGTATGCCTGCTTCTGCTCCAGATCCAAACTCTCGAACAACTCTCTCAACCCCTCGAACAACTCCCTGAGCTTGTAGGCGAAGCAAAGCCCTTGCAAGATTATACGGTGGTAGACAACTACATGATATCAAATGGGGGCCGGAACACACGCGACGATAGTGGTAGGCAGCTACATAGACCTTTACAAGTGCTGAGATGAACGGAAACGATGGTAGAGACAAATACGATAGTTTGATAAGTTGGTCGCTATCATGTGGGAAGCTAGCGAGTAACTCCAGGGTCCTACATGGCGTGTGGTAGCCTTCCAATGATAGAGAATGTCGCAAGCATGCCGAAGGTTGGGACTGGAGATGGCCCAGGGGCACCGAACGATGCGCACGGTAAGACTAGCATCGTGTATGATAGTTATTCTTTACTATCTTCATGGGTTTGTGAGTCTCGATGGTTACGTCATGTCGACGCGAACTAGCGTCGCGCTAGTCAGCTAGGAAAGAGACGCGTCGTGCGATCACGATCAATCACCCATCCGTCTCAACTCATCCATCTACACAACATAGGTCGCGTCAGCCACTACGCGCAGCCATCGCATTGCGCGATTGCATACTGCCAGATGTGCAGATGCGAACCCCAATCTAACGCGTTTCTTGCGATGGACGACAACGTGCATGAAGTATGCACGACCATGCGGCGTCTGGTCAATTCTCAGGCCATGAGGTGACGTAGTCCACACGCTCCAACCAAATACTGGATGCCACCTTTGTTTATAGCAGCTTTGCGACAACTCCGAATCTCTTATGATTTGCGGTTGCATCAACGCGAAAGAGTTCGGTCGGCCATTGGTCCTCACACGGTAGGGAGATCCGACCTTAGCCTGCTCATGTTGCTCTCGCGAAACCAACATATGAACGTGTCAGGCGTTCAACAACCCTTCGTCGAGGTCACTGTGGCGACCAGGAAGCTCTACTCTGACTAGCAACGGTCGTGCACCCCCTCCCTCTCACATGAGCCGATCTTGCTGTGCCTCACGAACGCATCTTCCCCTGGAATAGCGGAGGATTTACCTCATACAGTCCAGATTGACAGTGTGTTCAGGAACAAGTCGACTACAACTCAAACGCTTGGTAGACAGGATGTTGCTCGCATTTATAGCCGCCCTTCGTCTGACCGCAACGACCAGACATTCCGTTCTTCTTCTGAGTGTCGGCTACCTGGTCACCTCCCACGGTCACAACTGTTGATCAAAGACGCATATCGGAAGTTGACAGGCGGCCGATGCATGCTCAACAATTCGGTTAACCGGAAGAATCCTTTCAGCTCCTTGCCCAACCCCACGCGACGTTGTTATTTCCCAATGTGTAAGAATCCTACATGGCCGGGGTCGCTTCCCACAGCATGGTACCCACTATGAAGCATGACTACGAGTCAGTCTCCGAGGAGCTGTCTCGAAAGACAAGATTCGTTGAGGGAGCAAATGGATTTCGGTTGATCATTACATCTCTCGGACCTATTGGACATCCTTCTAGATCTCACAATGAGCAAGATTCTACTCACGGGCGCTACAGGATATGTTGGCGGCACTGTTCTCGCCCAGCTCATTGCAAGCACAGCACCGAGTATCAAGGATCTCACTTTTGACCTCCTCATCCGCGACGAAACGCAAGCTCGGAAGCTCAAAACCGTATACGGCTCCCGTGTGAACACCATCAAATGGTCCGGTCTGGAAGACGTAGCCTTCATCGAAGACACAGCGTCCAACTACGACATCATCATCAACACAGGCTCTGGCTTCATTCCTGAAGGCGCCATTGCCTTTGTCAATGGACTCGCTCGCGGCATCAATGCTGGCAAGCCGGCGCCATGGATACTGCACATATCAGGTTGCACCAATCTGTCCGACCGTCCCATATCGCAACCTCCACGACCCATACGAGAATGGAACGACGAGACGGACAAAGGCAAGATCTTCAGCTTCATGAGAGCGCTCGACGGGATGGAGCCCTACACTCAGCGGACAACCGAAGTGGGCGTCTTGGAAGCTGCTGATGCCACTGGCGTACAGGCTATCAGTATCAACACACCATGCATCTTTGGCGAAGGCACCGGCTTGTTCAACAAGCAAGGCCTGGTCATTCCCTTGATCATGATGTACGTTGTACAGCATGGATACGGTTGGAAGCTCAATGAAACAGCGAACTTCGATTGGGTTCACGTCATCGATCTCGCCGACATCTATGTCCTCCTCGTACGCAAGATCCTCGAACGCGAAGATCGCGGCGTCGGTTACCTCCCATCCGGCAAGAATGGCGTCATGTTCGCGGCCGTCGGGCGGACACTCATCAAGGACATCAACCAAGGGTGTCTGGACGCAGCATTCGCTGACGGTATCTTGCCACGTGAAGGTACTCCCAAGGAGAAGGAGATTCGATCTGTGCCGCTGCATGAGATTGCCGACAAGCTCACTGCGGGTCGTCGTGATATCGCCGAGCGCGGTTGGGGTGGGCATAAAGCTACGAAAGCGGCACTTGCACGTAAGCTATTGGGTTGGAAGCCAAAGAGACTGCAAGATGCTTGGGAAGATGACTTCCGAGCTGAGTTGATTGCACTGAAGGAGAACAGACGCATGGTGACAATGGAGAGCTGCATCGGCGCGACTAAGAAGTGAGCGACGAGGAGTGAGCTCCTGTTGAGCATGCCATCTTCAAGACCTGTTCAAGGAGTGAAAGGATCTATACTGCGCATGCACGGTCTCTTTCAGCCGGTCATCCTAAAGTTCCTCTGGCGCTCCTAGAACGCGAATAGAGCTACGTTACGAAATTCCCAGCTTTCGTTCTCATCGCGATCAAATCATGAAAATCGCTTCCTGCTCAGAATGCCTTCGACGAGTCTCATGCAACAGCGTACGCGGCTCACGCATCCTTCAGCCGGGAATAACATCCCATCGGAGCTGCCTGCCATCCTAAGCGGCAGGTCCCTTGTGTAGGATTTAGCCACGGCATACGGCGTGGGGTAATGTCCGCTCTCGAGTCAGTGCGGCGTGGACGTTTATGCGACACTACCGAGTATGAGCTCATCTTTGCGTCAAAATCCTAACCGAGCCTCACAGACCACCAAAAGTTGCTTCTATTCAGATAATGCAACGGCAATCTTAGCGCGGCCAGGGGATAGCCATACTTGCTCCAGTGAGATGGTGATCAGACATGAAAGAGATACCATCTCGAGCCGCGACTGCATAGGCGTCCAAGGCCGTTGCACCGGGGCGAAACGACAACCATGTGATTTACCAACAGACATAACGATCGCCAGCCTGTTCTCCCACGCCGTGAGGCACGGCGGGTGGCCCCGAGTAGGCCAATTGGTGTAGTTATGTCTTCACCTGTGGCTGGAGTGGCACTTGGCTTTGGATAGGACACCTTCTCCACACGCATCTGTTCTTCTTTGGTGTTTGACCATTGCAAATGTCTCCACTGCAGAACATGTCTCGTCGAATACAGCCTCGCGGGCTCGAGAGTGATACCAAGCAGTCTTCGTTATTCGCCATCGGCATCCCCTTCATCGCAATCGCCAGTGTCGTAGTATTCCTACGCGTCTATGTTCGCGTACGCTTGATACGGCTGAAACTGGCTACCGACGACTGTGAGTTGACCTCTATAGCCAGCACTCCCAAGCAGCATGCTGACAGCCAAAATCAGATTTGATCATTTCTGGCGCATTCTTCACCATCTCGCTGTCAGTCGCTAATATGGTTTGTAAGTCTACGAATCTCATATAGAAGGCGTGGTTGAGCTCAAGACTGACTAACAGCTCGTTCGCAGGCGGTTGGTACGGTGTAGGCAAGCACAGTAAGCAGGCAATACTGACCATCTGCTCGGATTTCAGCTGACGGCCTTACAGCACCCGACATCTCCAACGAAGACCTCACTCCTATGTTGAAGGCAAATCTCGCGACACGCCTACTCTACGTTGTAGCGATATGCCTCGTCAAATTCAGCATCCTCGTTTTCTACCATCGACTAGACCCTCGACGACCCACGAGATGGATTGTGTACTTCCTAATGGCATGGGTCGCTGCACTCTCGATCGTAACGTTCTTTGTGTTGCTGTTCGTTTGCACGCCGCCGTCGCTGTTTTGGGATCCTGCGGGCCAGGCTCTGCATCCAGAGAAGTGCCTGAAGCAGGACACGCAGCAAGTGTTCTTCAACATCAACGGCATCATGAAGTAAGCATTGCAACCAAAGTACGAACTTCATGCAGTCTCGTTGACTCTCGCGCACTACAGCATTGTTCAAGACTTCGCCATATACATTCTACCAATGCACATCGTCTGGAAGCTCCAGATGCCGCGCGGTCAAAAGATCGCTTTGTGCGCTCTTCTCGGGGTAGGACTGGTCGCAGTTGCAGCTGGCTGTGTGCGCTTCTACTACGTGCTGTTCCTCTCCGATGAAGCCGATATTTGGTACTACATGGCCGACTCGTTGAACTGGTGCAGCATCGAGATCTACGCAGGTATGTCTCCTCTCAAATCTTTGATCAAATCTGTCAAGGCTAACCCTGTGTTTTTGCAGCCATCATATGCAGCTCGGCATCGACCTTCAAAGTCCTCATCAAAACCTACCTTCCTAGAGTCTGGAGCAGCGCCGGAAGTCACGACAAGGCTTCCGACTCGCCTCGCGCACAGTCCGATCGATCATATAGCGGCAGATTTGAGATGAAGCGTTTTGGCACATCCTCGAATAAGTCAAGTAGCAACAGAAAGTACGGCATTGAAGGGCTCACAGACCTTGGAAATGAAAGCGAGGAAGCCATGGTGCGACCCGAAAGCAAGATGGGCAGGGATATTGCGGTCTTCGTGACGCAACACTAGCTCATTTGGAGTCGCAGTCTCGAATGAATGTGGACAGCTTGGTACTGCGCAAGAGAGATAGACAAAAGCATGGCTTTGCGGGAGTTCTGGCGCCAATCAACCAGTGAGGTCAGAGTGTGTTGTCCGGATTACTTGTACATTTTGTATGCTTGTGGGTCGCAACGGAGAAGGCAAGCCACTTCGCTATATTGTGAACTGCAAGAGAGATACGACAATACATTTGTATTCGGTGCTGGGCACTCCAGAAACCGCATATATGATACCCATCACGCGTCGCATGGGTAAGAGTGGAAGTGTGCATCCGCAGAGCATCTCGTGCGAGGGAAAAGCAACGAGCGATTTGGGGCGGGAACTGTTCTGGTCCAGATCGCTGCCTAGTGGCACCGCGGAAACTAGTGGTGATCCGCCTTTCCTTTTTCGGTGATGGCGCGGCACGCCTTACATTCACCCTGAGGCAGCCGCCCGTGAACGTCTTCTGGGCTCCGCGCTCGAGCGTTCGTTGCCTTGAAAAAATTCTATTCATGGCTTCGTTCAGGCTGACCCGACAGGCCTCGCGCATTGCAGCCTGGCGCGTGCCCAGATGTAGCATAGCTCGTTCTACACCGTACCTGTTTTCGAGTCTACAAATGCAAAGACAGATTCCCATAGTCCGCTATCAACAATTCACCTCCACATCGCATACCGCTACCGCTGCAGGGAAAGAGACAATGGAAGAAAGCCTTCGCAATATGGATCTTGATGCGGCGGAGAAGCACATGAAGGACTGGTTCGGTGACCATGCATCATGGAGTCACGAACAGCTGCTCAATCTTGTTTATGGTACTAAACCTCCATTCAACTCATGACCATACACTAACAAATACAAGAGGAGGACCTCGTATCAGTGCGAAACCTACAGGGCTTTAGTGACTACAGTACTGGCGGTCGCAGATCCGGCGGCGGCCGTCCGTCTTTCCCACTCATGACACAAGAAGAATACGGGCTGCTGACCGCGCCATACAGTCAATGGGCTCCTGCACCTTTCAACAGAAACAACTACAGTTGCATGGACCGCATTGCACCGCTGATGAAGAGGCAAGAAATCCCAGAGCTCCGAAGATCACCACACATGGGCTTCCTCGCGCGTCTACGCCCTCTCAAAGCAAAGCTCTTGCTTGGTATGGTGCCAATCAGCGGAGATCGCTGGGTAGAACGCAAGATGGATGACCCTGCCAACTACAGGAACCTCTTCGAATTGATCAATGACCTCACCAAGATATTTGAATGGTTCAGTCACGAGGAGGTCCACACCCGGACTCGCGACGCTTTCAACTGGATGGTCGACAGATATGTCGAATTCCAAAAGGCAGTCAATTTGCGTCGCGAACAAAATGGCGTCGAAGAGAGATTGGATCTTGCTGGCATGTGGGCAGAGTACTGGAACGACGGGATGACAAACATGTCAACGCGAACGCATCAATGGGTTGTAGAACGTGTCGATGAGGTTCAAGCGCGTGCCTTCGAACAGTACAAAGATGCTCTCAAAACCGCTGGAACCGACGAAGTAGCTATAGGAGAAGCCGGCAAGAAGTACTACGAGTGTGTCCAAGATCTCAGAGGCATGCTCACCAGACTCGAGTACACGATCGGCGTCCCAATGACCGGTTTCAAGGGCTACACAGCCACCAACGCCTTCACCGACCTCCCCGTAGCCCAACGCAAAAACACCTGGTCCCAAATCATGGGAAGCAAGTCCTTCAAGCACCAACTAGCCATCCTAGAAGCCGAAGACAAAGCCGCCGCCGACCAAGCCGCCAACCCACCCTCCCTAGCAGAACAAATGGACATAATGGGCCAACTCACCAAGCCAGCCCACCCCCGTTTTCGCGACACCGAGAATCTCCTCGGCCACTACGAAGAAGGCAAGAAGAACCGCGATGAGACCCGCCTCGCCCTCTGCGGTCCACCCAAGCCCGTCGCGCAAGAACATTGGATCACCATCCTACGCGAGCGCATGGACTTTTACGCAAAGAACCCACGGAATCTCGAGAGAAATCCCGATGCATGGGGTTTCGTTTGCTACCGCCTAACCTACTCGGAAACAGACGAAGAATGGGCTACCTTCGAAGAAAACTTCACCAAAGACGTCATGCGATCTGGAACCTGGATCTCCGGCTTCGACGCTATCAAGAGCAAGGCCAAAATCATGTTCATCGACGGCCGAGAGGCTGGGATCGCGGAAGGCGACATCGCGGCTGCGAAACAACATTTCAAGCGCACTTTCACCATGCTACCCACGCTAGGCCGTATGTGGACGCAAGATTTCCTCGTCGTGGACAAACAAGCGTTCAAATCGCACGTCGACCCCCCAACCGAGGAAACCAGACCGCCGCCGCCGTATGGTGCGTCATGGGGAAGTAATGGCGGACATGTGCGTCTTGTCGACACAACATTAGACCTGCTTTCCCAGGAGTTTATCGATCAAGTATCGCCGGGATACAAAGGCGAGATGAAGATCTTGTCGAGCCTGCTTCTTGAAGAAGTGTATCCGCTGCTCGCGACGCTGTCTGTTCGTCCATTTGGACTTTGGCCGTGCGCGAGGTTGCATCCGAGGGAGGTTTATGTGGGGACTACGGATGCGGCGCAGGAGGGGTGGTGGGAGTTTAGTCGGATGGATCTGGGGTTGATGCAGGGGTTCTTTCAGAGTATGAGGGGGAGGCAGGCGGATTTGAGGGCTAGGGGAAGTTGAGTGGCTGTGGAGGACTTTTCTATTTGTCCTGTACTACGCATGGCTCGAAATCTGCTGATGTTGAAGACCAACTGAATACCCGGATGTTACTTCGCACAGTGACAGCTCTCACCTACCTTCGAGTGACAGGAGCCATGTCATCATCCTCTTGTCCGGCCTTTTCCTTACGCTTTGTCTTGCCAAACCACCCTTTGTTCGATTTCGCCACTCTTATCACTCGCGCTATACCATACAAAGTCTTTGTACACACTCACCTTTATCCCGATCTAGCACGCATCATCAACACTCGTGAGCCATGGTACCGAAATGCTCATCCTACATTCTCTCACTGCTAGTACGATGACCCAACGACGACGAGCCAAACCCATCTGCAGCGCTCCATGCGACCCCTACGCGAGGAGATGCGCTCGAATGAGAAACATCGCAACTTCAAGGATACATGTTCCTCCAAAGATATCTGATGCGAGTCGCGTACGAAAGGTGACGATAGCGGAAGTTGACGCTGCGTTTGGCAGAGACCACGGTGTTGGGTTATACCAGAGGAAACCACAGAATTTCGTCACGACGGAAGTTGAAACAGCGTCTCTCAAAAGCTACAACCCTCCTCCTTCCCAGAAAATATCACGGAAGAGAACTAGAACCGATGTTGACGACCATCCCGGCCCAGACATCGCCCCAAATCACCACCACTACTACCACCAAGCCCCATCACAACCCCCTCAACCATACACATCACACCCGCCACATCATCACTCCGAACCCAATCAACCCCCACAAAAACGACAAAAACGCCACATACCAAACTCCTTCTACCCCACCTCGCCAACCGCCCGCTTCGGCATCATACCCGCTGCCGCAAAGTGTACTTTCAGTCACTTAGCGCACATTGGTATGAAGGGCGTAGATACCTGCATCTGTGTATCTAAAACCGTACACAGGCTATGTAGAGGGATTCCAAGATATGTCCGCGATGTACATAGAGCAGGTGTAGTGAGAGATGTGTTTGAGATGATGGATGTACCAGGGGAGTGTTCGGGCTTAGAAAGTGTGATACACAGCGCTACACGAGAAGAGAAGGAAAGGGTGGATTCTGCCACGCGAACTGATACTCAGGAGGTGGATGAAGCGATGCGGAAGGAACTGACGGAAGAAGAGCGGAGACAAGGAACGATTTTCACGCCTTTCTCCGATGATGAATTGAGGGCATTGCGGAGTCGAAAGCGGGATGCACCGAACGCGAAGACGCCTGGGAAGCACTCCAATGCTCAATCGCGTACCCAACCCACACCACGCACAACCCGCTGTCCCCTGTGCCACTTCGACAGCCCATCATCATCCCCCTTCTGCACCACATGTCTAACCCCCTACCCACCCGGTCCGGCACCCAAATCCCACGCTCAAGGCATAGTATCGTATGACAAATCTCCTGACATCTACACCTCGACCATCGACGGCCAACAAGCTACACTCCTCACCTACACATCGAACGATGACGCCGATGAAAGCTATCTCTGCACAGGTGGCGCCGGTCCACCCGGTACCATAACTCTTTCTGGTTCCCACGTGGCGATAACGACGCACGAGCGTAGACGGCTGCTGCGAGCTAGACAACAGGCATGGAAGGATGATAGCTTGAGGGAGGCGAGGGAGCAGGAGCGGCGGGAGATGGCTAGGCAGAATGGGGTGCAGATCCCGGAACATAACGCGCCGTACTTTTCGGACGTGCAAGACGAGAATGCGACGAGGGAGGCGTTGAGTCTGAATAGGAGTATTGAAATGGAGAGAGCGTGGATATTGAAACTCGCGGGGTACAGAAAAAAAGCTGAAGAAGAGAAAGTACCCTTCCCGCTGAACGTCTCTGGCTACGAAGCGTTGGAAGACTCGGAGGTAACGCGGTTAGAGGGAGATGTCGAGGTATTGGATGGCTGGTTGACTAGTATGGGTTACACTGACATTCTCTTTTCCCCTGAAAGAGATGCGAGCGGTGACAAGAAGACACCGCTGAGCTCGAAACGATTAGCTGCCAGAACGAAACGACTCAAAGCGATCCAGCAACGAGAATCAGACCGGCAGTACCTCGAACATATCGCGGATTTACAACGCCAAGCACTTTCCATGGGTTATAACTTCCCCGAAGGCGTCCCAGGTTGGGAAGAAGTCCATCACTCGGAGCAACGTCGTATATTATGGGCGGCGTATACAAACCAAGTCAACGCCACGTCGAAGAAGAAGAGAAAAAAGGCGCGACGAGGATCACGGAATTCGAACACCATCGCCACTCCCGAGGAGCAGGCCCGAATGAAACGTTACGCGTTTTTGAAGGAGAAACTTGAGCAGCCATACTGGGAAGAGCGAGTACGTGAGACCGGAGAGTCGAGAAGCGCCATCTTGCGAGCCGGAGGGAGATGGCCGGAAGACGCGACATACGAGGACGATAATGATGAGGAGTTGAAGGAGCTGGTGGGTTATATGACAGAATTTTTGGAGCTGAAGGAAGAGTTTGGAGATCAATAGGAGAAATTGTCAGTAGCCGTAAGCAAGCGTTGAGATGATGTCGCTGGTCGTCTCATTGCGCCTTCCCTCCACAATTAGTCATCACCCATCTAGCCAATCAGAAGCCACGGCGTCGACTCATCCTGAGCCGAGCGCCATCCGTCTTAGCACCGCGCCCTGCTTGGCCATGTCCTTTTTCGTGTATATGAGGAAGAAGGTCGCCGATGCCCAAGACAGCCAAACCTGAAGACTGCATTGCAGCGACGACACTGCTAAGCTCAACAGTCGGCAATCCCTCTCACAATGGTACGCAAAGGGAAAGAGGCAGCACCAGCCGCGGAAGAGCATCACGGCGGTGGACACATAACAGTCACGGCGCAGCAATCGCGGTACGCAGTCGATTCTGTCGATGCACCCGCGTCGAAAGAGGTAGGCGCGTGCCCTCACCTCTCCCTCATACACCATACTGATGCATGCAGATACTCGTCAAAGACCTATCAATCACAGTCGCCAACCGAGAACTACTATCACGCACAACACTTCACCTGGTAGAAGCACGCCACTATGTAATGGTAGGTCGAAACGGGACAGGGAAGTCTACACTCCTCAAAGCCATCGCCGATGGTCTGGTTCCGGGTATACCATGGAGTACGCGCATTCTGCTTCTAGGTCAGACGAGGGAAGACGACTTGGGTGATGAGATGGCTGCGTTGAGCCTGGAGAGCGAGACTGTCTTGCAGCATGTTGTCCGGAGTGATCGGGTTCGGGAGCGCTACGTGCGAGAAGCGAAATTGCTTAGTGAGGCGGTCGAGAACTCTGTTGATTCCATGGCACCGGTTCAGGCGTACAGGCGTATTGGGCATGAAAGATTAGGTTTGCAATTGAGAGAGGGTCATCGGATTGCTGAGAGGAGGAGTGGTGCTCGGGGCAAAGCAGCCAGGAAGGAGCTGATTAAGCTTGAAGAGCGCTTCGAAGAATCTGAGAAGCGGCTGCAGGAGACCGAGATCGATGCCACAAAGCTCAGCGAAGAGACTCAAGCAGCTGCGGATTTGCTTGCTGGTGTGCAAGCATCTCTCGAACTCATGGATGCAGCTGAGGCAGAAGCAAAAGCGCGCGTGGTTTTGCTAGGCCTCGGCTTCAAGGAGGATCGCATCGACAGGCCCGTGTCGGAACTCTCAGGAGGATGGAAGACGCGCTGCGATCTAGCTTGTGCTCTCACACAGTATGCGGACGTACTACTTCTGGACGAGCCCACCAACTTCCTAGACTTGCCGTCAATTATCTGGCTACAAGACTATATCCGCAATCTCAAAGGCACGACTGTCCTCATAACGACCCATGATCGCGACTTTGGAGACGCGGTAGCCGAAGAGCTCATTGTCCTCCGCAACCAGGTTCTCGAGACTTTCCGCGGTAACCTCAGTCTGTACGAGCGCGAAAGATGGAAGAAGGTCAGGTACATGACTAAGATGAAGGATGCCCAGGACAAGCAGAAGAAGCACATTGAGAAGACCATCGCAGGCAACATCAAGGCCGCCAAGGACAAGGGAGACGACAAGAAATTGAAACAGGCTGCGTCTCGGAAGAAAAAACTTGATGATAGAATGGGGCTGCAGGTCAGTGCCAAAGGTGGTCGCTTCAAGCTGAACCGCGATCTCGCAGGCTATCACACGACGCAGCGGGCGGAGATTGAGATACCTGATTTTGATCCCCCAGTGCACCTCTCCTTCCCACATCAGCCGCCCGAGTTGAAGTTTCCCGGAGCACTGGTAAGTATAGAGAAGGTGTCATTTGCATACCCTGGGCGAAAGAAATTGCCCATCTTGACCGACGTCAGTCTGACCATACATCCGAGGGACCGGGTAGGTTTAGCAGGCCTGAACGGTTCAGGGAAGACGACGCTGGTCTCCATAATAATGGGCGGTGATGAAGAGGGCGGTCTCAAGCCCACATGTGGCAGTGTCGCGCGCCATGCAAGGGTGAAGATTGGCCGCTTCTCGCAGCAGTCGGTCGAAGAGCTCACTGCGACCGCGGCTGCCAACCCTCAGACGACAGCGCTCCGGCACGTGATGGAAAGTATTGGCGAGGGCGCACAGGAGAAGGATGCGCGGACAGTGCTGGGTGGACTGGGACTCCATGGCCAGACGGTGTCGGACGTTCCGCTCGTGCTCCTGTCGGGAGGGCAGAAGGTCAGGATCGCACTTGCCAAGTTGCTATGGCCGCCGCCGCAACTGCTCATTCTCGACGAGGTGACGACGCACCTGGACGCTGATACTATTTTGGGTCTCGTGATGGCGCTGCGAGAGTACGATGGAGCGCTGCTGGTGGTGACACACGACCGGTTCTTCATGAGGTGAGCATAGTGAAATCAATAAATAGAGTTCTTACTAACACCCCGCAGAACGGTGGTGCAGAGGGAGTCGGCGTACAAGCTAGCGCCAGGGGTTCACGCGTCCGAGGGCGAGGCTGACGACAGCAGCGAGTCGGAGGATGAAGCGCCAGGGTTAGCTCCGGGGAGCGTTTTTCGGCTGACTAGAGGGCAGCTCAGGAAGCTTGACGGCGGCATGGACGAGTATGAGGACATTGCGGCGCGGACAGCGGCGAGGCTGGCCAGAGCGGAGGGAAAAGAGCGAAAATAGACGCGAGCACGAGCGAGTGCAATTTGAGCGTCGCGTCCAGAGTCCGTAGAGTCCTGTCAGACAGGTCGGGCCCTTTGGTTCGGGCGGGCTGGCTTCCCGCTGCACGCACGGCTGACTGCGCGCCTCCTGCGCGCGCATCATAGTGCCCGGCAGAGGCATTAGGGGCAGCTTTTCGCGCCAAGCCGCAGCGAGATAATATTGCTCCAACGAACGCGTCGCTCCTTTTGCCTGCAGCGTCCAATTGGTCTCCTCTCATTAGCCATTGGCGTGCACTATGCCCATCTTTCCTTGTATACTACCCCTTCCGACCGTAATAGTAATGTCATAGCTGCAGCTATAATCCTTCCACGCTGCAGGCACGCATGAACGACTCTGCGTATCGAGATAAGCTCGAGCTTGGGAACCCTGAGTAATAATATCTCCAAGCCATCATGGGCGAAACCGAATCGTCCACACCGCGCTCCACCGCCGAACCACAGCTCAAGGCGGCCAAGGACAAGAACTGTCCCTTTTGCGGCCAGGCCTTCACCTCGTCCAGTCTGGGGCGCCATCTGGACCTGTACATCCGCCCCAAGAACCCAAAGGCGCCCGATGGCGTGCACAATGTCGACGAGATACGGAAGCTGCGCGGCGGCATCACACGGCGGCAGGCCAAGGGCAGCGTGTCAACACCGCGGAGAGACGACAGCGGCACGAGCACGCCCGCGAACAAGAAGCGCATAGCGAGCGAGGATTCGGTCCTCGTGCAGAGCCCGGAAGACGACGATGAGCCGCTCGAGGTGGGCAAGACGAGGGGGCAGTTCAAGGATGTCAGCTGGGGAAGCGGTCACCGGCCCTCACGACTCAACACCAAAACACCAGACCCGCGCCGGGACGTATCGCGGCAGTCGCGAAAGGCCGAGCTGGACCAGAGGCAGAAGTCGAACGAGGAGAATGAGATTGCGAGTGCCACCGAGATGGCGCTGCGGGAGCTGCTGAAGAGCGTGCAAGTAGCCAAGTATGTCCTCAATTCACTCACCATATATCCTGCTAACAAGAACAGCGCAAAAGCATCCGGCTCCGGCCTCTTTGAATTCGACCCCTACACCCAGAGCTTCCCCTCGCTGTGCCTCCAGATCCTCCCCGCGCCCTCTACCCTCTTCTCCCCCACGCCCTTTCCCACGTCCGAGTCATGGTCCATCACCCCGCCGGGACAGAAGCAGTTCGAAGCGCTGAATAAGCAGGTCCGCGAGCGTCTGCTTGCCTACCAGCGCCAGCGCCAGATCAACCAGGTCTATCCCTCGGGCTCGCACTCCTCCGCTCCCTCCACCACCACCTCGCCCCTGCCCACCCCACCGCTCTTCGACCACGATCCACAACGCCTCTTTGGGCACATTGCAGACGCCTTCCACCACTGGACACAGCAGTCAGACAAGACGAGGCAGGAGTGCTGGCAGGTTGAGATACTGCGCTGCTATGCCCGTGCCGACGACAGGCGACGGGAAGCCGAGGTGCAGCTGGGGAACGCACGCAGGGAGATTGAATACCTGAAAGCCAACCGCTGGACCTCAGGCGCTCCCGATGTATCGCCCATCAGCATCAACCTTGGAACCGACACGGCTAGGGAGCTTGCTAAGCACGGCATGGACTACCGCAACTGGGACTACGACCGCCTCATCGACAAGTGGCGGACCGCTATACGCGAGAACAGGGCCTCGGTCTCCGGCATGGGCGCGCAGAAGCCATTGCCCGGTGGTACCAGTACCAGAAGCTGCTCCATGGCTAGCATCCCACCACAGTTTGCTACCGTGAACCAGCCCAGGCAAGGCAGCCCGATCAAGGTTGAATCCAACATGCCCTTTAGCGCGCCGCCCACGGTGTGTGGTGATGGAGACTGCGATCAGGTTGATGCGGAAGGCGACGATGACGACGACGACATTGACCTGACGCCCCAAACCATTGAGGAGGATGACTCGATGCATCAGATGCAGCACCAGGCCCAACAACAGGCCTTGCACCACCCCCAGCCCCAACATCACCACGGAGCACCCCTCCAACCCACCCCGCCGCATCCTTCGCAACAACAGTTTCAGCCACACATGCAACCCACCCAGCACATCACGCAGGCCCAGATTGCCCAAGCGCAGGCTCAGGCCCAAGCATGGGCAGCCGCACGCCAGCACATGAACCAGTCGCGCAACCAAGACTTCCGGCCCCACCAGCAGCACCAGCTCTCGCCCCATGTGCAGCACGTCGGCTCAGCTGACAGCAGTCGCCGAGAATCGCTCGCCATGATGGACCCCCACGCCATGAACCAAAACAACATGAGCGGCATGGGCAACTCCATGGGCATGTCAAGCGGCATGGACGGTCTCGACAGCCACCAAGACCAATTCCTGCGCATGGACATGGGCATGTCAACGGGCTTTGTCGGCTCCAACGACCCCAGCGTGTCGATGGGATAATTGTACCCTTGAAGCTATCTGATGCTGTACACCGCGACAGCAAAAATTGTCACCAAAACCGGCGTCGGACTCTTCGGGCAAAGGCGTAACGTGATACACGGAACGCGATACACGGAACAGTCCACACTCTACAGCGATATTTCCCTTTTCTCCATCTCCGACATATCTCCTATCTACCGCAAATTTTCGTTTGTCGTTTCTTATCTTTCTATAACTACTACTCAGCTCGGCTTTTCGCTATACCCATTATACCCGGCCTTGCAGCTTGATACCCCCAGTTCAAAGTTCAATTTCCTTTATACTGTATCAACCAGAACGGTACTTTTTGCTTACCGCAACATCTCTCTTACATCATCACATATATATACGTACTAATAAGCCTCTTCTCCTCCTTCTCCTTTTTGTTACTCAGCTATCGAGATTGTTATCAGCATCGTTTTTTTGTTTTTCCTATGTAGATGTCTACACAAATATGCCTTCGTTGGCTCTGGCGGGCAAATGTCGTTGGTTGCACCGTACTCACTTGGGAGGTCTTTTGTGCTGTTTTAAGTTGTATATACCCAACACCAAACTTTTTACTTGTTAGATATTAGAGATATGGGGTGGATTGGATTGGATTGGATAGGATGGGGGTGGAGTGGGTGGAAGAATCGATTATACCTAAAATCCTGCATGCGTCTATTCTGTTGTTTTGGGACTAAGAAGATCTTGCGTGTGTGCTGCTAATCGCGCACAGAACGAGATGAGAGGTTGCGAGTGCAGCGCATGGTATCGCCGACGCGAGCAGTTTGAAGGATTCGGACAACAAAGCCGAGATGACGCCCTTGTCTTCATCAACATCATCTACATTAGGAGGACACAGACGCCACCGTCATACCCCCGACGCCAACAACTCAGTCGAACGACGAGATTCAGAATCAAAACCAGCGCTGTGCATTCATCCCGAGCCCGTCAACAGCATAGCCGTCACGTACAACAAGATAAGCCCTGTGACGAATAACAAGATAGCTGCCAGCGCTCTCACCCTCATCTCAGCACCACAGGTGGTCTAGCTGCCTTGATACAGAGTCAGCGGTCTTCATTGCTGCATCGCGTAAATCGTGTAAATTGGTAATAATGTAGCGGAGTCGTCTTTTACGGCAGCGTCGTTTTCCGTCTGCGCAGAGGGTGAGACGCAGTGTGGCGCGGGCGTAGAGGATGCGTTTGCGGAAACGTGCGAGGGGGCGCATTAGGAGGTTGGATTGTGCTGGAAGTAGAGAAGGGGGATAAGGTAGGGACGTGGTAGTGCATTGGAAGGCAGCTAACATCTGAAATAGATAGGTGAGACCCGGCACGTATTTGCTGGGTGCGTGGAGAAGCGGCTGGGTGTTGCATGTGATGCGAGTCGTGAACTGGTGACGAAGGCACCGGAACATTGGGTTGGGGATACAAACTGCTGGATGGAAGTCGCTGATCGTTTTTATAGTTGGAGCGACATACTTTACCGCTGGTCCATCTCAACTGGGTTGACATCAGAATTGGAGAACTTGACGGCATGTCTGGATTACCGCGCGGACGAGGTGGAAGTCGAGGAAATAATGGCCAGGGAGGAAGGAGTTCCACTAACTTCCCGTACCGTGAAATAGGTAGAGGAAACTTCAATAACACTTGGACTGGTGGAGCGTTCAATACTTTCGAGGGGGGAAGGGGTAGAGGAGTTGGCTACGGCCTTCCGGTCGGAGGCATGGGGAGTGGTACTAGGAGAGGAGAGCCCTCATCCGTTCCAGAACATCGGACACCCAAAGGGCCCAAGGCCGACCGTCAGGAGACGGGGGACGCATCGGCCGTCCCACAACAAGATACGCGTACCGAGAACGACGGGATCAAGGATAACCAACAACCAATACCCACGGAACCCAAAGCTGACAGACTGGCAAGGAGTCGGCAAGCAGACACCAAGCTCGTTTCCAAACAAGCTGCACGTCCCAAGAACGACTGGATCAAGGAGGACCAACAACTCATACCTACGGAACCCAAAGCTGACAGACTGGCGAGGAATCGGCAGGCAGAAGCCAGGTCTATTCCAGAACAGGATGCACGTCCCGAGGACGAACGGTTCAAGGGAAACCAACACCGAATACCCACAGGGACACGGGCTGACAGACTAGCGAAGAGGCGGCAAACAGAAATTGAACGAGATCTCTACAGAGATGCCGCAAGACGGGCATACGTGCTGCTACGTCCCACACCGAAGCACCCACGCCGGGAAAGCATCCACGCACGTCCTATCCCAACACACAGTCGTTCACGCTCACCAGAGGAAGAACGAGAATTTCTCTCTTCTTTCCCTCCACTTCCCTCATCACCAGCAGCGAACCCATGTCCACCGCCGCTGAACCAACCACCAACATCTGTCACCCCATCTGCCGCTCCATCGGCCAGACCTGCCGGAAGGGTGGCGTGTTCGACCACGCCTACGGAGAGAACATTTCGCAAGGTAAGCGCGGGTTCAATGTCAACTCCATCGGGCTCAATGGAGGGCGACGATGGCAATCTCTACGATCCGGATAAGACTGAAGAGGAGAAAGAGAAGATTCGGCAGGAAATCAATGAGCACAATAGGGGCCTGCTGGACCCGCCATGGTCCGGTCCGAGCCTGGGTTCTGAGATGCAGGACATTCAGCGTGGTTAGTTTGGTATCTCATACGCTGTTTCCAGTGAAGCTGGATGAAGCAATCTCATCACACCTATGTATACAAGATGATCACGTCTCTCGCGAATGTTTGAGCTCTTGCAATGTCGATAAGAAAGGTACTGTGCCGATAAGTGAAGGTCACCGAGACGTGCCTTCCTCAACCTTGGGGGTGACTGCCCCTTCAACAACCCCATGACAGCATTTTCCTCTTTCAGCCCATGACGTCCGAAACTTACGATGGCAGCTCATCTGCACCTGCCGCCAACGACGACAACCATTCCAACCCACATGAAGTCACTTCCGCATTCCCGCCTTCACCTCTTCTACATTACTGTTACCGCCGTGCATCACTCAGCGTACGACATTCTCGCAAACAGTTCCTTCGAATTCACACAGCATGACGGCTACCACTACAGAACAGACGACTACTACAACCATTAGCAAGCATGGAACGGCGAAGAAGTGGCTGCAACGGCATCTTCGCAAAGTGGCATCGCGACAGACGCTGAAGAACGATGAGGGACCAATTGAGATACGGCGAAAACCATCAGTCAGGCGGCCGCGTACGGCACCTTCAACAGGAGCGACACCGAGCCTGCAAGACGCACCAGCAGTACCCCCGCTCCCGATACTTGTCGAGCGGGTGTCGCCTCGACCGCCGGTTCTACCTCCTCTTCGTCCAGCGAGACCTGATTCTGGCGTGATACGGGACGTCAATGCATGGCTCGATGCTAGCATGAATACGCCTTCACCCCCGCTCATGGGAGGCCTTTCGTATTGGAGAGCAGCGACAAATGTAGGTGCCAAAGACTCAGCCGTGGCTCAGCATGCTATTCCCGTGATTGGAGCACCCGATGTCGTCAGACCATCCACAGCCACCAGTCAACACGGAAAGTCGTTCCTTCGTTGCGCCAAAAAGATGCAGGTCCAGATGCCTTCGCTTTTACGAACCAAGTCGCAGCGCCAGGCATGCCGGAAGCAGATCAACAGACAGTCGGCATCGATGCCACTCTTAGCTATCTCCTACGAGGACGTTGCGGAAGCCCCTGGTACCATGCTCATGTCCCGATCTGGATCGCTTCGTCGCCCTGTCACAAGGCCATCGACACGACACCCTTCGACGCGCGCCAGTGCGCTTCTGTCAATCGACCAACAGTCGCAGCTACCCTCCCGGATGGGCACCCCAGCGAGTGCACGACACGGCGATACAGAGAGCGTCTTTGAGCGCCGTCTCAATGCCATATTCATGCGCACGGCACGAAGCGCAGACAGCACCCGGCCATCGACAGCAGCGGCCGGTCTCATCCGCGAAGACTCGATGGGCGACCTTTCCGACGCCCCGACATACTTCTCGGGGCCGCCACCACCTTCCTACCGGTCGCGCCCTGAGTCTCTGCTCAGCACTTCTTCTTTCGGCTGCATCGATGGCATGAACCCTACGCAGCGACAGATCAGTCAGCAGCGAGCGGCATTACAACGGGGAATGAGGTGCAAGCTGAAGAGATTCGCTCAAGGACTTGCAACATGAGAAGCGACGACAAGGCAGACGCGAGGTGAGACACGAGACCACGATGATGACTGACGAAGGGATGACCGGAAGACATATACCATATACGAGCACATGACTATACGACTGTTTACCTTGGAGAGCTGGCATCTTCATACCCATAACAGGGAGGTTCATTCTGTCAGTCGGTACACTGAGGGATGCGCAGGCGCGCGGTATTTAGCACAACTGCATCAGATATAACGTAGGGCCTTAGTTTATAATAAATAGCAGATACAGCACAGGATGTGTCGTGAAGTGATGTTGGAATGCGCGGTAGTGAAGAGGTGAGAGCACGGTCATATGACGTGGGGACGGGCCGCGGTGAACCTAAAGCGGTTGGGGCGTTTTCACCGCCTACTCATTTGATGGCCGGGCATGGACTCCACCATCTCCATCAACATCATTGGGCCCAACGTGGCACGCTGTACCACGTCTAACGCTCCAACGCACACAATTGAATCTCCATGGCCGCCCGTTGATCCGCTCGGCTGCCAGCACAACGAAACCCAGCTGGCTGCTCCACTCGACTCCTACGATCCGCAGACTTGCATCATTACGTGCAGCTCCCACAGCCAAACGGCTCCCCGACCTCACCTCCCTCGACACGCGCGTGAACGTAAGCATGGCCTCGGCAGACGATTCTAATTCGCGGCCCCAGAGGCCAGCCGCCATGACCAGACAGTCGTCGTCGCAGTCGCACATCTCGCAGTCGCCGTCCGAGGGCGCCCAGCGCTCAGCCCATCACAAGAGCCAGCGCCATCATGTCGTCGGCCAACGCGTGCAGAGGAACACGTCCTTTGGCAAGAACCTCAACAAGCTGAGCAAAGCCGAGAAGCAGGCCCAGCAGGCGCTCCAGGGCGCAGAAAACACCGGGCGACACCACCGCCGCTCGCAGTCGGGCAATTCCATTTCGGCGCCCAGCAGCCCACACGCGCGTCCCGGAATGAAGCGCCATGCGTCTTCCGGCGCTGTTGTGAGAGCAAACACGCAGCAAGCAAACCTGCGCAAAAACCACTCGAGCGGCCATCTCCCGCCGCGGCAAGGGCATGCGAAACACGCGCTGAAGGGGTCCAAGAACGAGAACGCTACTTCCAAGCGTGCGCTCGCGACTCCCTCTCGGTCTCGGCAAAGTTCTCCGGAGCCACACGCCGCGGTCCACTTTGACATGCCCAATGACGACGAGGAAGGAGACGA
Organism: Alternaria metachromatica; assembly: GCF_023757995.1. Classification (NCBI taxonomy): domain Eukaryota; kingdom Fungi; phylum Ascomycota; class Dothideomycetes; order Pleosporales; family Pleosporaceae; genus Alternaria; species Alternaria metachromatica. The sequence continues at coordinate 127,511 of NW_026055536.1, forward strand.
GGGCGGGTGGACCGAAGAGAGTGCGTCACAGTCGCCCACTACTACCCGATCCAACACGCGGTCCAACTCGGTCATACTTGAGGCACAACACAGAGCGGCGGAGATCAACATGGAGAAGAATAGAGGAGAGCCGCAACAGTCGGCTGGTATAGTTCGAGAAGCGCCCAACCAGGCCACTCAGACGCTCACCGACCGCACGCGCACAAACACGCAGGTCAACGGCGGGAGCTCCTACCAACATTCTCGACCTCCAGATGCTGATATGATCACATCACGACTACTACAGCGCAGCGCCTCACACCATGTCGCTCCCCAGACATCGTCAGTCGCTGCGACCGTCGTATCCTCCTCCGATCGTCATAATCTGCTCAGTCACACAGCTGGGTCTGTTGGATCTACACTGGTAGACACGCCGGGGAACAACCTGGTATCGCGCTTCATGGACGGAGATGGTTCCGCTGGGACACCTCACGATGGCGAGTACATGGCTGCGCATCAGCTCAAAGACGACACCGATGAAGGGGAGGTGGACAAGATCAAGCGCAACAAGTCCATGCCAAACTTCAAGGGCGGCGCGGACACACCCTCCAAGACGCCTCAGCGCTCTGGCACGACCACGCCAACCAACCTACCCCCATCGCGGACACAGCAGAAGCTCATGCTTCAACGTGCGTCGTCCAACATTGAACCGCAGAAGCTCGTTCCCGTGACGCTTCCCCGCACGGGCGGTCCCACATACCTTCAGTCCAGCATCCACTACAACGGCAATGGTGAGGGGCGTCTAGATCCACGCCTGCAGCAGCAGTTCAACCACGTCGCGGTTGAGTACAATGTCGTGCGAAGATACCGCAATCCAATTGCAGACGCGCTCGCAAGAATCTACCAAACCCCTGGCATGTCACGCAAAATCCGCGTACCCAAGTCGCACGGCGCAAACGGCTTCACGACAGGAGCCAGCAGCGTGAGCACAAGTTTCAACGAAAGCGGCGTCGAAACAGATGGGACGGGCTCGCGGAGATCACGAGTCAGTTTCGACCATGATGCAGGTCGCGGCAAGACTAGTCGCGACGAGAACGACTTTCAACAGAGTTTCGAGAGTGACCAGGCGCGCAGCCGAAACGAAGCCGAGGAGATCTGTCGCCGTTTATGGGAGAGTGCCGAAGTAGTCGAAGCCGACTGAAAGACAATAGTGTGGTTTGTTTGGCGCACGGCGCTGATCAAACATTCACGACTCGCAGCGCGGCGCTCCTGTTTGCGTCTTTTGCGACTATTGTGTGAGGGGATTGCCGAGACTGTTTTACTGTCCAGGTTCGTGCGTTCGCTTGCTTCCCTTTCTCTGCATTTTGCCGTAGTCTGCGCTGGGGGATGAGGGAATGAGCGGTCTTTGTTCTCCATCGTGGACTGCACGCACGGGTTGCTATGGCGCAAGGGGGCTTTGTCTAGTCTGGCTGGAAACAGCATGGTGTTGGGGAAGAGGGCATTTGCGAATATTGTCGCGCCGGCAATGAAGCCGAAGAGGCATGCATGAAGTCGTGGTGGTGGTGGTGGTGGTCGTTGCTGTTGCTGCATTTGCATTTTGCGCTCAAACTAACTTTTTGCGCGTGGCACAGAGTCGTGGTTCCCCGTCCTAAACCTTGCGACTGGCGGAGGGGCGTTGGCATGACACAACACAACACACGACCGTTGGTTTCGATCCAGGAAACGAAAGCGAGTGCGATGGAAGATGATTTATTGTCAAATTTGCGCGCGCGCGCACCCTCGATTTCAATCTGCCCGTCCGCAGCCGAATTGCAAGCATGCGAGCCTCTCCAAGGTCGATTGCACAGGCGCGCGACTTGCTTGGCTTGAATTGCTTTCATTTGAGAAAGAGCGGAAGTTTGGAGCTGGATTTGCAATGGCGCTTCAATGCGATGGATGGGTCACGATGCGAAAGGCGGAAATGAGACAAGAAAGAAGCCCATATTGTGTACTAGTAATGGTAGGGGTAGTGTGCGGGCTAGGTAGGGAGCCAATCATGCGCACATGCTCGCTTGTGTAATTGTAATTTCAATCTTGCCAGCGGATGATCGTTACTTGTTCCTGTGTGTCACTGTCAGTGGGTTTTTTGATTTTCCCACGATGGATGCGACTTCGCATTGATGGTGATGTGTTGGCGAGCGCATCTGGACGCTTCACATGCTACTACTGTGAAGATTACTTTGAGTCACAAGATGCATTGCGTGCATATGTTGAGCAGTACTACGCAAGCAAACTCTTTGCAAGAAATTCTCTACACAGTTCCACACCACCATCATAGCAATTCTTCTCATCGCTTGGCTGTTACCGTCCTTCCGCGTCCAGCACAGCGCGCCAAGGTGTCCAGGCAACAATAGCCTCGTCTTGCCGCCGACCACGTTGTTAACCTCACCCCGAGGGCTATAGATGGGTAGATGGGATGGGTCTGAGACGAGGCGGGCGCTGGTTGGCTTACTGTGTTACCCAGAACACATGTCGCAACGGGTAGCGTGCCACGAGTGCGCGAGCTGAGTCCGGTGCGGTTGCGGTGTAATAGCTAGACGAGATTTGTCGTGCTGGCTCCAGTCACGTTCGCCCCGGTGTACAGCGTCCAGCAGTCGGTCGTGCTGGCCTAGCTGCCTCCAGTCGCGTTTCCGCCTTGGAGGCCGAACAGACGCCTCGATTCGCTGCGCATTGTTTCAGCGTCCGTGCGGGCGAGGCGCGACAACTGTGGACTCAGGCTACTCGGGCTGGAGAGGGAATGTGGAACGCATGGGGTGAGAGAAGTTGCCTGGGGTGATGGGCGTTGAAACTTGGTCTTGAGTATGGTGAGGATCATGGGGCGTGAACCTTGAGTTCGCAGATGGGCGATGACAGCATCTCACCTGGGCAGCGACTTTCCTCAAGGTTGCCCCTAGCGATTGGAGTGAGAAGTGAGGTCACCACCCGCCCGTCACGAGGATGCAGCACGTTGACCATAGAGTGGGTACCTCGGTAGTTCAGCGTGCAGCGCTGCACCTCAGGCCAACCACAGGAGCGCGCGCGGGCTGGGATGCAGTGCAGAGATTTGCCGTGGGCCCCATTGCCAAGCACCAGATCGGCAGCTTCCTTGCTCAGGTACTCCCGTTAGCACGCCCGAACCTGCGTTAGCGCGCCCAGGGGGACCGAAATTGCGCTTTGGCAGTGGGAAATTGCACTGGCGGCAAGGATGCTAGGAACACGATACAAGGCGCCGGGGGCGGCCCACCTTGCTTGCCCTGCCTTGCCCGTTGTTTCCCCCTTCACCCTCCTCAAACGTTGCGAGACAAACCCTCTTTTACTCTCTCTTCCTCGAGACTCACGATCTTTTAAAGCTTTAGGCTTACCCACACTCATTACATTGACAAGTACTATCCTTGATATCTCACTCTCTCTATCACTTGGTCCAAGACTATCCACACTGTTCTCTCGCATTCCAAACAAAAACAAATCACCGGAGCAAAGCTCATTAGCACCTGCATAAGCTTGCAACCCTCACTTCTTCTGATTCGACATCGAAGCACTGCGCATTCACAGTCGCATATCCCACCACCACAACTACTACCGTCCTTCACCACCAACCACCAAACCAACCACCAAAATGCGCTCCTTCACCCAAATCATCATCGCGCTCTTCGCGCTCCTCGTCTGCGCCTTCGCCCAGGAAGACCAGTACGACGCCACCGTCTACATCACCTCGACCGTCTACCGCGTCAACACCGTCACCGCGTCCTCCTCGCCCGCCGCCGGCTACACCGCCGCAAACAGCACCAGCACCATCTCCGCCACGCACCCCACCATCGTCCCCTCGTACGCCGCCGGCAACACCACCGCTAGCATGGCCATGCCCACTGCCTCCGGCCCCATGGCCAGCGCCTCCGCTTCCATGCCCCCTCAATTCGAGGGCGCCGCTTCGTCCCTCCAGATCAACGGTCTTGTTGTTGCGCTCGCGGCTGGTGTCGGGTACCTCGTTCTATGAACGTGAGATTAACGGTTTTTCGCCATCATCGACTGGCAGCGCATGTCTTTGATTCAACCCAAACCCTTTTCTCATGTTACATTGTTTTCTAAACAACCCCATATCACGAGGATGTATGTCCGTTTACGTCTTGTACCTGCCTTCAGTTTGCGCTTTGCATCATACCCCCTTTTTACTTTTCCTGCTGGACTTGTCCACGGGACCATTTGTTCTACGTTCTAGGTTTACCGAATCCTCCCGTCTCATTACCCACACACACTCCTTTGTAATCACACTATCTTTCTCTTGTCTGCGACGATTGACGAAACTCGGTGGGATTATTCATCAACAACTACTGGGTAATACTGGAGCTTTGGAATCTTGCCTTTGCTTGTGGTCGACCAACATTTTCTTTTGTTACGTTGGTTCGACTCTGTTTTGTTATACCCCCCTTTTAGGCGCGCGATTAGGACGCTGCTATGCGAATGCGAATGCGATACTTCTCATGCATCGGAGGTCCATACTTTGTACTTGGTTGAACGCGGCTTGCCGCGCACCTCCGATTGTGTTTTCGCTTGCTTTCTGCTGCGCGATTCGCTGCCTACTTCTCTGGTGGAGCTGGAGTTTGGTGATACCCCGATACCTACTTTTTTTTTGAGAGAGTGCGATTTAGCTTGGTGTTTTTGTTTGAGAGAGTGGAGGACATGATAGGATAGGATAGTATAGTTGAGAACGAAGAACTTACTTGTGTCATTGATTTGACTCTTTCTTCATGAACGTGATCACATGCTTCTCAAAAAAACACATCGTGGTCCCTGACTAAACACTCCGACTCGCCCATCACCACCACACCTACCAGCCATCCATCACCGATCCAAACCCGAACCCGCCCGACCGTAATCACCGTATGCGCCCTTCTTTCCCCAATACTACCGCTAGTACGCCTATCCGTTCGCCACACAGCAAAAACAGCCGAACATGTCGATCGCTATTACGGCAGCGACCGAAAGAAAGCAAGTACTTCGAACGGACGCATGAGCTAGACGCCTGCTAGACAGTGCTAAGAACAGTGCACGGGGGTCTAGAAGCGAGACTGTGGGGATATGTTCGGCTGTTGTTGCCGAGTAGATAGGAGGATGTGGTGGAGTTGGGTTGGTGGTGAGATGGGCGGTGAAGATGTAGTAGTTTTGCGAGATGGAGATGGGGGTTTGGCAATTGGGCGAATGGGGGATTGACGATCGTGGTAGAGATGGGTTGAAGAAGGTGGTTGTGAGAAAGGGAGAGGGATGGAATGGAGGTTAATGTGGGCAGGTGGTGTATGTTCGTGGGAGAAATTGATGTGGGTGGTCTACGAGTCCGACGGCTGGTCGCATGTACTCGATTCCGCTGGCTGGCATGAGCGCAGATTGTGGTTCAAAAGTGAGGTTTCCAAACCTTTTTTTCGGTCTTGAATTACTGGCTTATCATCCTTCTCTATTTACATGTACCCTTTCAGAATCATCTTATCATAAGCATGGTAATTCAGAAAGAGTCCAATCCAAACTCGTCTCCCTCTCCTTCTCTCCCCTCCCCCATTCGCTACTATCATCACCTATAACTCCCCCCCACCGGCCCCTCCAACCCAAGACAACTCGCAAAATAACTCACCGTCCCCGCCCAATCCGTAAATAGCCCCTTAACCCCCACCTCCCTAACCAGCACATCCAACACCTCATAGTACTGCCCATCATAATCCACCACATCCGCCACACTCGCGAAATAATACTCCGCATCCCTCTTCACATTCGCCAACGGCCCGCTCCGCTCAAACGTCCAAGCGATAATATCCATGCCATTGTCTTTAATCGCTTTCGCGTACTCGCTTTCGACGATGGTGGCGTTGTCCGACCCGCCGATGGAGAGCAGCATGGGAAGAGAGGGCGCGATGATATTCACACCCGCAGCTCGCGCGTCGGATAGATTCGCAAACCCAGCGGCTAGATCAGCCGGCGTATCAAATTCCTGCAAATACACAGCCTGAGCACCAAACTCCTCATCATTATCAATCCAATATACCACATCCTCAAACAAGAAACTCTGCGGCCACACGCGATCCGCACTTATCCCCTTCAGACGGAACGCGGCTATCATGTCAGACGCGTATTGAGCCTGTGTGTAGTTTCCGAGAAAGGGCATGGGGACGGCTGCGGGTGGTGTTTTTAACTCCGGGGTGAAGTTGCGGTAGCCCGGGTAGGAGTCTACGAGGTCGATGTATTGGTGCAGGGTGAGGGTCTGCGCGCACGTGTCGTAGAGTTCTGTGCGCCAGAGGGGGGTGCCGGCTTGGTAGGTGAGGGGCGTTGTGGCGCTGGCGTTGAAGCCGTCTTGTTTGCTGCAGAGGGTGCTGACTTTGTTTTGTTAGTAGAGGTTGGGAGTTCGGGTTGTTGAGATGGAGGGGAGGACGTACATTCATCGATCGTGATGTCTGATGTGCAGCATAACGCATTCGCGGGACTCGTTGCATTCGCTGGTGTGAATGGCGTGGTACATTTTGCTGCTAATTCGGGCCTGAGCAGGATATCTGTGGTTCGGTGTAGATCGCATAGATCGTGTCTGCACACCAATCCCCTATCGCTTGTGAAAGCTACATCGCATTCCAAGATTCCAGCACCCATCCGCGCACCAGCATCTTGTGACCGGATCGACTCTTCTGGGAATTGGAGTGTTCCTCCACCGCGGTGACCGATTGTGAATGGAGAGATGGAAACCGGAGTATTCTCACACGACTGCAGTTTCCGCTTCAATGGGCTATCAGTCATGTTGCTGATGATGTAGTATGGTCGAGGACCGACGGAGACGAGGTAGTCGGTTGCATTTTCGAGAGTAGTATGATGGTGCTTGTTAACAGCCGGGTAACCCAGAGCTGTAGCAGCGAGACCCAGTACCAGAAATTGGCTCATGGTGACGAATAGAAAGTGACTTTTCGTAGGAACAAAAGGACAACAAGAAACCAACACATCACCCCTCAACCACACCCAAAGCCATCCATCTTATATACCCCCCATCACCACCCTATTCAAGCTAACCAACCATCCCCTACGTCAACGACAGACTCAATCCGTACCCTAGCCATAAGCTGCAGGAACGGACGCATACTAGCCATCCATCCATCCCATGTGCGCGGCACGCAGCGGGATATACCCCAGTCGCCAAAGCTTGATAAAAGCTTGCGTGAGCTTCATCACCGCGCCGCGCCCTGTGAGAAAAGCTTAGTGTGTTCCTAAATTGTGTGGCAAAGCGGAAGATAGGAGGGCTACGGTCACACGTGGGCAGGATAGGCGGATGTCGTTCAACGCGCGCGCAGGTGTAATCGGTTGGGATTGCGCCAATCGATTAGCGCATGTGGGGCGGGGCGCATGCGCGTGGGTTGGTGCGTCCCCGCGTGGTAATCCGCGAACGACGATACGGTATGCGAAGAAGAACAATTCCAGTGCAACAGTCATTGTGGTCGTGAATTCTCAACCCGAGCTTGGAGATGTGAGGGGAATAACGTTGCGAAGCGCAGCTTGTGAGTTGCTTCTGTATGGACATTGCGGAATCTAGTCAACTACCCAACTTCCATTCTATCAACCTACTTCTCCAACCTCGCAGCCCTACTCTCATCCCTCCACCACTCGCATTGACGCCTCCTGATCGCATCCCCCTCCACCCTGCTATTGCCAAACGGCTCCATCCGCAACTGCAACCCCGGCCTACCCTCACCCCCATCCTCATATTTCGGCCAAACCGGTACACCAGTCCGATTCCCCGCATTTGGATCGCCCAATGCAACAAAGTCGGAGAAGTACGCATTGAGTAACTCCTTGCCTACTTCTGGGTACTGCACGCCACCTGCACCGGCGGGTTCAGCCCATGTGTACTTTGTGTCGGCGGTGTGGGGTATGCCTTTCCAAGTAGGGAATGTGTTGTTTACGGCAAAGACCATTTTGTACACGGGGACTGAGGCGGCAGACATACGCATGGCGGTCTCTTGGCCAGCGCAGACGTACATGTAGTCGGTAAGCGCGGCAGAGATGCGGTTGTATTGGGTGGAATTAGGGCTGTGGGCGTAAGGGCCGTTGATGTCGTCTGCTGGGTCAGGGTATAGTTCCTCGAGATCCTCGAGATCGTCGATGGTCAGACCAGGGATCAGGTTCTTGATGAAGGCGAGGAATTCTTCGTTGGTGGATATGTCGCCTGGGGAGTAGTACTTTGCTTCGTCGACAACGTTGGTGGTGATGGTCGGGATGCGGTAGAATTGTTCGTTGATTCCGGATGTTGAGCCTGCTTGCTCGAGGAGAGGACCGCCTCGCGTGGGTTGGAATGGCCACGTGATGGGGTATTCTGAAGCGCGCCACAGCAGAGCGCTGGCGTTCTGGATCGCATCGATGGGGACAGAGCGTAGGCAGCCGAGAATCTCGGCATCGGTGCTGTTGGCTACTGCACTGCACCCTGTGTAGCTAAGATATTGCGCAAACTGCTCCTGGTACAACGGGTACGATGCATTGGGGAAAGCTCGGGCAGTCACACTGCCGGACTGGAGAAGAGCCTGCGAGAAGAGCGCCGGTGCGCCCTCGGTTTTGTTGTAGTTGTGGAAAAGATGAATGCCGACTGAGTGCGCACCAGCTGAGCGACCTCCAATCGTGACGCGAGAAGCATCGCCTCCAAAAGCAGAGATGTACTTTTGGACGAATTTGAACAAGGTTTCCTGATCGCGGAGGCCAAGGTTGAGAAGTCCTTCCCGCTCAAAGACTGGAGACGGGAGGAAACCCAGAGAGTTGACCTGGATGACATTAGTCTGAGTCGTGTACGAACGATAGCCATACTTACCCTGTAGTTGAACGTGACAACAACAAGCGGCTCCCTAGAGTTAGCCACGAAAGAAGCACCATCGAAGCTCCTCGCGCTTCCCGCAACGAAGCCACCCCCATGAATCCAGATCAGCACCGGCAATTCCGCGTCTTTCGCAACACCCTGCGGCCGGAAAACATTCATGCTCAAACACGCCTCATCCAGTTCATATGGGAGTTCGTCCGGATCCTGGAAACACGAGTAACCATAACTGCTCGCATTTCTAACGCCGTCAAAAGGCTCCGGCGCGCCGACAGGCGCGAAGCGTGCCTCTCCAATAGGCTGGGAAGCATAGTCGATACCGAGCCAGGCGTCTACAGCGCGTGGTAGAGGCTTCTTTGTCAGAGTTCGCGAGACCGTGGTGCCGACAAAGGTACCGTAGCCGGGAAGCGTGACTGCAGATGAAATGTTGTATGCTGCAGAAACGCTAGAGACGCTGGTAGTGAGCAGCGCGAAGCTGGTGAGTAGTCGCTGAGCCATGCTAGTGTGGCCCATGATGGCGTCGATGCGGGAATGTAGAATTGACGCGACGCGTTCGCTCAACGCTGAAGCCAGGTCCAGCGACGCCATGTAGAAGCTCATATACCAACATCCGACGTATGCTATACTTCCGAGATCGGTCGTATACCTTGCACTGCGTTGCATTCGTATCGACGTTCGTCTCCACTCCTGACTCCACTACCCCACAATCCACCTAGTAATCAACGACGCGATGGTCTTGGTACCTGCTACATGCGGCGGCGACGTACGCCAACGCGTAGATACGCGTTATGTCGGCTGTTATCTGTCATCGGCAATTCGTCGGTACTTTATCTGACAGCCGATCGGATGGCATCCGACGGCGACGGATGTTGATAAGTGAGGGCGGGTGCCGATAAGTGTGGTGTTGGGAAAATGCAGATTGCACGAGCGGAGGTTTGCCGAGTCCGGGTAACGAAACCCCGGGGGCCGAGCACCCTAAGCCACGACGATATCGATACGAAAGAGACAGGTTGACTATGACGATGGACCCTTATGTTCGCGATGCTTTGTTTAAATGTATTCTGTCATTTCCTGGGAAACCGTGAGCAGGTTTGAGGGATACGTTGCATGATGTGAAGTATCTCCGAGAGGGGATAAGGGTGCGTGTAGAGCTTCAATAAGGTCGCGGTGGTGCTGAGTGAGTTCATAATGCGGTGATATGGATATATGGACTTCTGGAGCCTTACTAATTGGATACGTGCTTGTCTGCGCTGGCGCCGAGGTATTGGGAATATCCATCATGTTGACGTGCCTGGCCTTAGACGTGATAAACCTGGAGGCCTCAGGCGACGTCTAACGTCGGTCACTTCAGTGCCTTTATCACCGTCAAATGATACTTATTAGGGAATTCCGTCGAGACAACCACTTCTGCGTTCGGCTTGTCTAGCTGCGCGCAGAAGTGCGGTCTATCTTCACTCCTAGAGATTCGATCCAAGCTAATGTTGCGACCAGCCCCATCAAAGGACGAATACCCTATCTGCAATATGAGGACTCCTCGATTGCTAGGCCGTCCGCTGTAAGGCAGTCCATGGCCATCCAAAGCCAAAATTTGCCCAGTAGTCAAGGGTCCGTTCGCGTATACTGATATTGTTTCGCCGTCGATGTTTCGTATCTTTCTCTTCCAGCCTTCTTTGTTTTCTGTTGGTGAAAGATGGATTCTGTGGGCTAGATTGGCCCAAACATCCTGGAATAACTTGTGTGGTTTCTGCAAAGCATTAGTATGTCGATATTGTGTATCAGAACCTGGAAGCTTACGCGTCGGATCTCGAATACAACGTCCGTTTTGTGCGTCTCAGATGGATTTGTTCGGACAATATAGCTGAACTTGGTTCCATTAACCGCCCCTTTTCCGATGTTCAGATTGATCTTGGTGTCTTCGAAAGATGTTTCATTGTCGGTCGTTGAGGTGCTCCGTCGAAGCGTGAAATACTTCACAGTCCCAGTGAATACTTCTTCAAGAGTCAGATCTACATACTCTAGGACACTGGATGCCCTCTTTGGGCGCCACTTAGTGTAGGAACGCGTTTGTTTGACCCAGCGCTTCTCTTGCTCGTCGAAGGTGTACCATGCCCCAGGAAATAAGTAACTTTCCGAATGCGAGCATGGGCGATCCCGTAGATCAAGTAGTGCCCTTCGATACCTAGCCTTCCTGGATGAGTCCGTGGGTCTGCTACTGGGGGAATCCAGAGACTCCTGGAGTGCGCGGGGTGCGTAATTTTGACGCGGAGTGACGCCATCCTCAGGAGCTCTACGGCCTTCCAGAGACTCTCGCCTGTCCTCAGCACGACTACTCTGCTCATTGATGATAGAGCCATCACCTGGGGAGACACGGCTGTTGCGGCGTATGCGATTATCGTCTCCGGAACGATGGGTATTCGAAGGCTCTTGCACACCACTTATCCTTCGACTGTTTCTGCTTGGGCGTACCGTGCGACCAGCCTCGCCAGAGCCGATCCCATTGCCAGACCTCGATAACGGTTGTAAGCTTTCCGTGCGTACTCTTTCCGCCCAGGCATGAACTTCATACGACACGTCAACATCGACTTCCGTCATTCGGTCATCAAGGACCTCATCTTCCAACGCGACCGCATCCTCCGCGTTCATGAATGTTGCGGCATCACGCCTGCCTGCAAGCACGTCCATGTGGATCCGGTCCAGGCTAGCTCGAATTTCCAGGAGCGATAGGTGATGGGCATCGGTGTTCCTCTCAATCCTAGATAGCGTACCGACATTGATGCCGCTTAGTAATTGTTGGAGCCGAACACTATGCGTCGCTATCTTCTCCCGTATCGCAGCTTGCTTCCCAGTCGTGAAAGCGAGCCTATCTCGGTACCGCGCATCGCGTTTGTCGAGCGAGCGGAAGTCATGTAGTATCTTCTTGACCGAGCGGAGGTCGGCTTTGCAGTCTTGCAAGCGCGCAGCGAGCTCGCCTTTCTGCGCGGGGGAAAGCTGCTGGAACGAAGACTGTGGGTTCTTGCATTCATCATCTAGAGCGAGGAGGAGTGTGCGTAGGGAAGCCACTATCAAGCGCTACGTCAGAATTTGCACGAACTGTGCTAGCGTCAGCGAAAGAGAACTCACCATCTGAAGTGATCTCCTTGAAGTTGTCCCCAGCGTTCTTACACGACTTGTAGACCGAGTAGGCGTAGTTGCCCACTAGGACGATGTCACCGATTGAAAACCCGAAGCCTGACATTGTGTGGTGTACATGAAGTGACGCTCAAGCCATGAGGATGAGCGCTTGAGGTCATTCTCGTGTCCGGTCAAGGCTGTGTCACAACCGATGTGCTGCGGCGAGGCTGAAGGATTGTGGCGGGGTTGTTCGTGCATTAGCGCCACGCGAGCGCCTTCACCCCATTCAAGGACCTCGGGAAGACCCGGACATCTACCTCCCATCTCATACAAGAAAAAAGCTGAACAGGTTTGCAGACTACGTTCACCTAAAGCCTTGCAAAGTAGGTACCTAGCGTTAACGTAGGCTCTAGGCTGTTTAGCTTTTCTCTAGGTTGGCATGCTCATAGAAGGCTACCTAGGTATATTATCCTAGAACTTCATCGTAGAGAGCTCCCTCTGGTCGCATCAATTTGTCCCGCTCTACATGAAAATTTCTCACCGAGTCACCGTACCAGGTTGAGTTTCTACATACATTGAAGATGTCCAGGTCACTACAGAGCAGGAACAGTCTGAAAATCATGGATGTGTGACGGATAGTGCCATTGCTCTCGGATCCAGATGTGCGACTGGTATCGCGATTACAGTAAAGGTCGTTACCAACAAATTTTGAATGATGCATTACAGCTCTAATCCCTAGGAAAATGTTCAGGAGCCTTAGCTGCTTTCCCCACTGAACCATGACCGGAAGTAACGCCACGTAATAAACCTATACACAATAAATTCCCCACCCACCTACCCCCTCCCCCCCTCACACCATCCCCCCTAACTCCCCCCATCAAACCCCCTATCCAACTTCTTCAACGCCTCCTCCACCTCCACCGCCCTCTCCTCCCCACCCCTCAAGCCCTGCAGCCTCGGCAAATTATGCATAACGCGCTCAACCATCTCCTCCAGTGCTTTAGGATCGCGCACACCACCCCCTGCACCCGTCATCGTACCCCCAATCCCACCTAGAGCAGTAGCGCGCATGTTATCCCAAACGGCTTGGGCGGAGTCTGACTTGGCTTTGCCTTTGGTGGTGGTATTGGCGGTGGTGGTGTTATTTGGACTGCCATTGCCAGTACCAGTGTCAGTACTATTGGTAGTGCTATCGGTAGCGGTAATGTTGTTGTTCACATTCTGACCACCCCCATTATCTGTCCCCATCGTCAGCTCCGTATTCTGAATCGGCAAATTCTGCTGCTGCTGGTGCATCATATGCGACGCCGAAGACTGCGGCACATGTTGACGTTTCCTCAGCATGACCTGGCCTTGTTTGTCCATGTAGGTTTCGTACCCTTGTTGGTCGAGCACTTCGTCGGGGACGCGGACGTTGACTGGTGATCGGTTGGTGCTGCCACTGCCACTACCACTGCCACTTCCGCTGCTCTCGCCTGGAACAGCAGGGTTCGGATTTGGGTGTGGGCTTGATGTCGCGGCTGGGGCGGCAGGGGCTTTTGCTTTCGCATTGGCATCTTGATTATACTTTTCCAGCGCGTGAATACGGTCTTGATTCTCCTTATTGCCTTCCATAAGGAAGCGAAGACACATTATGGCGTGTTCGCGGATGTAAGGGTTATGTTCGTCGTAGGAGCAGCAGTTCAACACCGCCTCAATCCCACCCAATGGCCGTATTTGGTCTTGGACGTGCTTGTTCTTCCAGACCAGGGAGCTGAGGACGAGGACGGCGAGTTTCTTCAGGTTGCGCCACTCGAAGTCTGAGGGCTCGTCGGCTGCTTCGTCCATGTAGGGTCGGGGTGATGGTGAGGTGGGTGGAGGGATGTATGCTTCGGCTGCTCCGGCTGTGGTGTCGTACGGTCGTTCGACAGCGACTGGTTGGGGTTGGGGTGGCTGTTGTTGGTCTTGCTGCTGGTGTGACGGAGGGATGTGGACCTCTACTGGGGCTGGAGGTGGTGGCGCGTGCTGGACATTTCTCAGTGGAGGCGGCGAGAGCTGACCCTTGGGTATTGCTGCATCTAACTCTTTCAATAGGGTGACCAGTTCATGAGAGATTTCCCAATTGCTCAGCATTCTCTTCCATGTCTCGTGTTCTGTGAGAATAGCGAAGAACTCTAGGTACTGGTATACGCCCTCGTACATGCGTTCCATATCCCACAGATTAAGAGGGAAGTCTTCGGGTTGCGCATGTCCAGCGCGGATCTGGCCTTGCAGGAAGATGAGGGCGCACGTTTGGGGAATGATATGGCGCCGGAACTCGGTAAGCAAGAAGTTGACCATGTGGACATCGCCTTGGTCGACTTGCGGGTGGTTCGCCTTGAGATGACCCTTCGTGGGCTGGGCACGGGCCTGTCTGGCGCGGAAGATATTTGTGAGAAGTTTCATGATGACTGCCTGAGCCGGAGAGATGATGTCCTTGGATCTGTCGTTACGTTAGTCAAAGTCCGTGTTTCCGATGGGTATACTTACTCAGACTCTCTAAAGGCGTGATAAGCAAACGGCAGTAGCTGATTGGCAAGAATAGCCTCCATGATCTTGACCATGAACTTGAAGTACAACTCTTCCTCGCGCAGATCCCAAGCAGCAACAAAGATCAACAACTCGCGCAGCAGATTCCGGCCATTGTCCTGCGCAAGAAGCAAATGACACCGAACCCCATGCATGCTCCTGACACTGCTGAAAACAGTCGGATCGGAATGATGACCAGGCTGTCCCTCCGTAGGCTCAACGATTCCAGCCATGATGATCATAGGTAGAACCTCAATCTCAGTAGGACCCAGAATAAGCGGAACATCTGTGAGCAACCCTCGGCCTTCATCACCAGGTATGTCATCGTAGTCGTCATCATTGTCATCGTCATCCTCTGGCGGAGGAGAGGTAGGAGACGCTACGTCACTGATTAGCCCTGATGGACGGTCGGGGTCTGGCTCCAGCCGCTTAAGCAGATCTTCTTTGCCATTTTGGAGTATCTCCGCACCGAAGGATGGCGGGTATGTCACACGGAAATCGATCTCACCTGCCGGGGGAGACCGTTTGATGCTGGGATCTAGTAACGAGTCATCCAATGCTGGTTTCGGGGATTGCTTCTCCGCTGTGGGTTGGGATGGTTGCTCGCTGTTGGACTCGTCGCCAGGGAGAGCTGTGATGGATGACCGCATCCTGTCGACCTCCACTTGGAGTTGGTTGATGCTTTTCGCCAGCGCCTGTACACTCTCTTCGTTCTTGGCATGCTGATCCACGACTTTGCGGTAGGTGCTGGTTTGGGTGATCTGATCGCGATATCTAGCCACGACGTCTGCATACAGCATGTTCCATTTCTGAAGGTGTTAGCAGGAATCAGGTCATAGGACAGACGTAACTTACGTTCTTCTCCTCTTCGCCCATGGTCTGCCACCTCCGCCTGCATTCGGCAGCAATCTCGTTTGCGCCCGCCTTGACACCATGATGTATCAGGGCCTTCTTGACGTCGTTGCCAGTCTCGCCGATGTAGAGCAGGAATGGCGAGGACGCAGGCTGTTGAGGAATCTTGAACGCGTCCAGACTTCGCGCGGCATGAGTTGGCAGAGGTTGCTCTTCTGGTGGCGGGCCTTGATCTTGTTGTGGAAATTCGTCCATTTTGTACTTCATGTCGGCAAAGTTGGGTAGTTCATTGTCGAGGTGGCTGTCGAACAGTTCGATCCAAAGCATCAGCTTCCGCTGCTCGTTCCGCGCAATAAGATTGTTCAGGAACTGCAAACAAGTGATGAGCAGCTTTTTATAGGCATTAATAACGCCCTGCCATTTGTCTTCGTCCTGGGTTCCAGCCTCGCCATCATAGCCCCGCGCCGTAACGCGTACACAGACAGTGATCAATGCAAAAATGTCCTTGTCAAAGAGCCTGTCCGCACTCAAATTCTGCACCCTCTCGCCATGTACCTGCACATTCCTTGCAATGCACACAAGCTGATTCAGCCGTTCCAAATCCCTCAGCAGACTCGGCGAATAGCTTGCGATAAGCGGGCCCGACAGACCCTCATATTCAGGCGCAGCAGGATCCGGCGCAGCGAAACAGCGGCGTTCGAGCGAGGGGATAGCGGCTTTGAGCACGCCCGCGAGATCGTCCCAGAACTCCCACGAGAGGCCGAGTTCTTCGCGCAACTCGAGGCTCTTCCGCGACTCTTCCAGCGTCTTCTTCACCACGTCGCGCTCTAGCATGCGCAGTGTATCGTCCCGGACATAGCCCGGGTTGTGGAAATGAACGGTATAGGGCGCGAGCGCGAGGCGTAGTCGGGTGAGGTAGGGTCGCGCGGTCATGCCGGACGAGCTCTCGGGCCGCTCCGAGTCGCCCACGCTCTCCGTGTCGTTGATGCTGCCTTCGGCCATTTGGGGCTCCGTCTCAGGCTTCACGTCGGGCGGTGATGGCGCGCGGCGGTCCCAGTCATTCCACAGTTGGTGCTCGGCGAGTAGCGATCGGTAGACCCATACACGAATGGGCCCGGGTGCGCGGAGAATGCGGTAGACGTTGTTGGAGGCCAGTTTTTCGACTATGTTGTGGTATTGCGCCAGCGCTATGGGTGCAAAGGCGAGGTGGGCAGTCTCTTTGCCCGTGTCTGCAAACGGCGAGGGGAGATGCAGAGCAGCAGGCAGCGAATCGGAGTGCGTGGAGGAGCCAGAGTCGGAGGTCATGATGGCGGCGGCGTTGACCAAAAATTTACAGTCGCCTCAAGACGTTGCCCCACCATGCATGATCCCCCGCCTGACGTATGCAGGACGAGGTAGCGACCCCTCTTACATTTGAACGGCAAGCGTCACTCACGATGGTTCTGATCAATTTCACGTGTTCACTCACATCAAAGTCATAAAGTCGATTTGTAGCATTTTTCATTCATACCAATACTGGTAATACGAGATATGTACGGAGCATATGAACCTCGAGTAGGCATAGTATTTGGCCCGGCGAGTCTAGTGGTACCGCTTGTTTCAATCTTGGAAGCAATGTAATGTGGTCATGATACATGGTAATAGTATCTCCCACGGACATGAATTGTTCCGTTGACAAAGCCTTTCGGCTTTGCGCTGTGCCGTTAGGCATGCACGCGTGACCCTCACAAGGGTCGGTGGTGAAAGTGTAGAAAGGGAACGACGATGAGAACGTGGTGGCGACGTTATACGGGAATATTACATACCCTCGGCCTTGAGTCTAGCCGCCATGAAACGGCTCACCTTTTTGGTCTTGCCATCTCGTTCTTCTACGATGGGACTTTCTTCGTCCTCTTCGGTTGCCTTGAATCCGCCTTGTCGCTGGATGAAGCGATTGCGTGCCTTGTGATACTCTGCTTTGATCTCGCGGTCCAAGAGAACTGGATCAAACTCATCAGGTGCCTGGGGCTCTGAGGGTAGAGGGGCGTGCTCGGTAATGGTAGTGGCTAGTGTTCGTCCAGCTGGGCCACTTGGCACAGGCGACGCTTCTGGGACCGGAGGTGTTGGCAGCATCTGGGGAGGAGTGTTCGTCGCAGCGCGGGCACTCTTGAACCTGGACACCTTGGCGGGTTTGGGTGGCTCTATCGGAGCTGCAGGAATTGCAGACCGCTCGACAATGGTATCGGATATGGTCGTTGTCGATCTAATAGGTAACCGCGCGGCTCCAGCTGGTTCTTGTACTGGCTTTGGCGCTTCAGATATGTCCAGGTCGTCGGCAAAGCGCACTCCCTTCTTCTTCGACTCCTTTGTATCAGCCGGCGCCGGCATTGTCGCAGGAGAAGCCATGGACTCATCGAACTGATCGTCGCTCTTCACTTTCATGGTGCGGATGTCTCCAATGTGGTCTTCGAGCGATGGCTTGCTCGACTCAGGCCCTACATTCTCAAGCATGCGAGCGCCCAGCTTCTTCTCAAGTTCCATCATCTGTTTGCGATAGTCCTCGGTGATGACAGGCTTGGTGCTGCGGCCATACTCGTCTTCCTCTTCGTCATCCTCAGTGTCGTAGTCGCCATAGTCGTCATCATCCTCTTCGTCAGAGTATGACGCAATAGGCTGGTCCAGATCGAGTTCAGCGACAATCTGTCCGACTTCCGACATGCCATACTGAAGCATTTGCCGTCTCAGCTCGGCTTCCTCTACAGACTCGTCGTCTGGTATAATGGCGTTGGCCAAGCTCTCGTAGTCGTCCTGCGTGAGCTCCTCATCGACAGAGAATTTTGCTTCGTGGTCAGGTTGTGCAGGTTGTGGTGTAGCTTTCGGGGTGGGTTCGACGTCGACCTCCTCGGCGAAAGACACTGACTTCTTGATAGACTCTGAGTCTGAAGATTGGGATGAGGATGTTGCGGGGATGTTTTCGGAGGACAGAGTAGGTTTCGACTCCGGTGTGGTGTGTGAAGGTGGCGCAGACGTGGACGACGTATCTGGAGAAGCCTCCTGCGCCTCTGCGTTCTTCTTCTCCAGCTCCGCCTTCTGGACACCCGCCTTGCGCAGGACCTCAACAAGCTCAGCCGCAGCCTTGCCCGTCTGATTCACGGAGCTCGAGACTTCGTTGCCGTCGTCATCGAGTTCTTCCTCAATGTCCATCATCGGCTCGCCCTCTTCATTATCCATACCCGGCTCCAACAGAACATCGACACCAGCAAGCTTCTTCTCGGTAGCATCAAGGTTCTTTTCGATAGTAGCACTGCTCGTCCGAACATAGTCAATGCGTCTAGAGATCATGTCAATAACTTGGTTAGCAGTGCGTTCCTTGGGCGAGTTCTTGCAGAGCAGCTCCTCGACTTCCTTGTGGTCCAGCAGGGTAAGGTCGAGGTCGTGTGCCATCTCACGTATCTGCGAGGGTGAAGGGTCGCTGGCGCCTTGGATCTCTTCCTTGAGCGCCTCATACTCAGCCTCCCAGGTCGTCCAGTGGGAGAGGGCTTTGCGCAGCTTATCGACATTTTGCTGCAGCTGCACACGGCGGCGCTCAATCTCCTCTAGGGCGCTCTGTGTTGAGGCTGCCATTTTTGCTGATGTGGTGAGTGGGTTGGAGCGGAAGGAAAGGTGAAGGAATTTTGTGTACGATAAAAAGCGTCGGTCTTGGCGTCAGGCCCCACAAGGGAAACCATGCAAGCCATGCATACAGATCGTCGGTATGTTGTCTGTCAGACAGGAGCTGTTCCTGGCCTCACAATCAGTGATAATCCCATCGTCTACATTTCTATTGACTTCCAGACATGCTCCCGATCTCATAGAAAGACCAGCGACTTCCACCCGCTGAGTCAGCACCAAACCTCAAGATCCCTCGGTCCCATCCTCGCAGCTCCCTCGCCTCCGCCTCATACCCGCCATGTCGAAATCCGCGCGCGGCGCCGACGCGTCCAAGCCAGATGGCGGTGCGTCTCTCTCCAAAACCCTCTACAACTTGTCTTTACAGCAGTCACACCCCCCACGTTCCTTCGCTGACGATGCATCAGACTCTTGCCCCGTATGCAGGTCGTCGCGCTTCCTCAACTCCAACATGCAGTTCAAGATCAACCCGATATGCTACCACAAAATGTGCGATACCTGCGTGGATCGGCTCTTTGGCAAGGGCAACAGTATATGTCCTGTTGCTGGATGCGCAAAGACGCTGGCTTATCGGAACTTTCGGAGGGCGACGTTTGAGGATCTGAAGGTTGAGCGGGAGGTGGATCTCAGGAAGAAGGTCATGAAGATGTAGGTGCTATTGACGCATAACAACGACGTCTGGCTAACAATCTACAGCATGAACAAAACAGAAGACGACTTCGAGTCCCTCCGCGACTACAACGACTACCTCGAGCAAGTCGAAGAAATCAACTGGAACCTCATCCTCAACATCGACGTAGACGCGACCTGGGCAAAACTAAAGAAATTCGAAGCCCTCCAAAAAGCCGAATTAGAAGCCGCCGCCCGCAACAAGAGCACCGGCATCAAAGACGACGTAGACCCCGGTTTCGCAATCCGCGGACTGAAGAAGCGCGTCGCGCCGCCCGTCGAAGCACCCTTTGACCCGTTCGGCGGCTACACCATCGCGCCGCAATACTACGTCCTGCAGGACAGCTACGAGGTGGACTGGTACGCGCGTATGAAGCGAGATCCGGCGCATCTGGTGGGAGGACACAGCTTGCAAGACTACTGCAGTCGGACACTACGCGAAGCATTCGGTGGCCTGGGTGTCTTTGTCGAAGACGAGATTTCCGCGCGCGAAGCTCCGTCCATGTCCATGGATGCGGATGTTGGTACTGAGCATGCCGCGACGGCAGCCATGAGCAGAGATGTCATCATGGACGACGTTTTCTAGTTTTCTTGCACTGTGATACCCGGCTTCAGGCCAGCATTTGGGCGGCGTTGAGATAGCGTTTGAGTAGATGGGATTATCCTTTATGGCATTGCTACACCTCACACAAGAAAAAAACTGAACAGGTCTGCAGGCTACATTAAGCCAAAAGCTTGCAAAGGCGGTAACCCAGCGCCAATGTAGGCTCCAGGCTGTTCAGGTTTTTCCTAGGTTGGCGTGGCTACGCGGTTTATATCCTGCTTTGCCCGACCTCGCCCGCTGCCCCGTGATATCCAATGTCGTTGTACTCAAACTGCTCCTCTGGCAGCGCGTATCCGTCTCCACCCCTGCCTCGTTGCGCCCGCGCAGCGATGGGATTCGGGTTGATGTCCCTTCCTGTGTCCTCTTCATCTCTCTTCGCTTCCCCTCCATTCAGCACATCCAATTGCTGAAACACGCCCCTCGTCCTCGCGCCCCTCATAACCTTGACATCCAGTGCCAACGCGCACCCGGTTGCCACAAATCCTAGCAGCGCAAAGCTGAACAGCGCCTTGTACATCCTGCACACGCTAACCCCGGTGTCGGACTCCCAGCTGTCGGCGTCGCAAACGTGTGCCAATGTGCCCGAACACCACCACGCGAGCAAAGCGAAGGACACAGTCCAGAGGAGCGTGAGGACGCTGTTGAGAGCGATGTTGAGGGACGCGGATAGGCCGTGGCGGAAGTGTAGGACGATCGTGGTTGTGAGTGCCGCGAGGGTGAGGAGGGATACAGTCATTAGCTGGGTGGGAATTAGTATTGCGCTGGGTACATGTAGCAGGTAAATAGCCAGGATGAAGTGAGGAAGGGACTCACCAAGATAAACGTCCACGGCAACCTATACCCATCATGTGCCAATTCACGTAGAAAGTAGAACATGATGCTCGCTACTACTAAGGACGAAAGTAGTTGTGCGCATCGTATGATGTGGAAGGCTAGGAATGGGTACGCTGTAGGCTTCACCCGCGTCTTGCGCGGTGCCATGGTGAGCGAATATGCAATGTGCTGTTTGGCGCTGTAGGGACGACTGCGGTATGTAGGAGATAATAATAGTAGAGGCGTTAGTGGATGAGCAAAGTTCGCATTTCCGTCATGTCCATGTTGAGACGCGGAGTTTTGACTAAACTAGGGGTCCAGCTGGCTGGTCTGGGCAGCTCAAGTTTCTCGTGTTGCGGCGGTGGGGCCGAGATGGCACCTTTTGGACGAAAGACATGTGGGAGAGTTACAATTCTTTCAGAGAGGCGTAGGAACAGGTTGGAGAGTAGTTGCGGTGTGTAGTGTGAGGATAGCCTTGTTCGCCCCTGCTCATAGGACATCAGGCACCCGACTAGCGTGCCTGCCCACTTGGGCGTTTCAATGTTCTACAGCTTTTGACTATGATTTCATTAACGGCTGATTGCATCTTCACCACGTTCCTGCTACACGTACTTCTACCGCTCGCGCACGTTCGGATTAACGGAAAGTAGCGTTGATGACAGCGTTGGATGTGTCCTGCGTCCTACGCCCAAGGACCATTGCCACCAGTATGGAATACGGCTCGCGCTTCATGCACTGTCATACAAAAAAGTCTCTAGTTCCCGTTCATCAACTCCCGGACCCACATTGCGGCTGAGTAGTCGAAGGATTCTTCACCATGTCCCCGGAGGCCACAACCTGTTGGAACTGTTTCCAACGTAGCTACTACGCCAGCCATTGCGACCGCACCGCCTCGAGCGCATCAGGAGGCATTGACTGATAGCTTCTAAGAGACATCTGGATTATTCATGATCGACTTCCCGGTAGACGGCGTTCGAGTGGCTGCTATGCCCGTCCCCTGTCCCGTCTCGCATCGGATAAAATGGATACACGATATCAGGCCCGCACCTGCATATGGAATCTTGGATCTCGGCCCAAGATCTCGATGTCGCTAGCATGCTTTTCCTAGTTCAGTAGCGCTGACAAGCAATTTATATTCCTCTGGTATGCTCCAGGGCGGTGATTTACCGGTCTCCGAGTCTTGTATCGGCTATTCGTTCTTTTGAGAGAGCGCTGCTTTTCCACGGGACGCGATTATGAAGTTACAGGCATCCACTTTGCTGGCGTTTGCGCTGTTGGAGTATAGTAGTGCCGCAGTTGTCGAGCGGGAGGCAAAGGGAGCGGTTAATGCCAGCTCTTATGACTTTGTACGTTGCCAATCGAAGCCAACAGATCACCTCATACATGAAAAAAACTGAACAGCCTGGAGCCTACGTTATCGTTGGGTCACCTACTTTGCAAGATTTTGGGTCAATGTAGTCTGCAGACCTGTTCAGTCTTTTTCTTATATGAGGTGAGATTCCATCCCGACTCCGAAGATGATCTAACAGACGATATAGATTGTAATTGGAGGTGGAACTGCAGGCCTCGCCGTCGCTTCACGCATCAGTCTTGGACTCCCAGATCTCAACGTCCTTGTCATAGAAGCTGGACCCGATGGCCGCCAGGAACCAGGTATCAGCGTACCAGGAAGAAAGGGATCAACTCTTGGTGGCAAATATGACTGGAACTTCACCACCATTGCGCAACCCGGCGCCAACAACCGCGTCTTTGCGCAGAACCGTGGCAAAGTCCTCGGAGGATCCTCTGCTCTCAATCTCATGACATGGGACAGAACTTCCGAGTACGAACTTGACGCATGGGAGAAGCAGCTCGGCAACAAAGGATGGAACTGGAAGAACTTGTACGCTGCGATGTTGAAGTGCGAGACATTCCTACCGTCGCCGGCATACGGCACCGAGGGAGTCGGCACAACGGGGCCCATCCGCACGCTCATCAACAGGATCTTTCCCCGTCACCAGTCCTCGTGGTATCCTACCATGAACAGCCTCGGCTTGGCGACAAACCGAGAGAGTCTAAACGGTAACCCCATCGGCGTCTCGACCCAACCTAGCAACGTCAGCCCCAACTACACTCGCTCTTACGCCCCAGAATACCTCAAACTCGCCAAGGATAACCTGGTCTTGAAGCTAGACACGCGTGTGGCGAAGATCAACTTCAAAGGAAAGACTGCCGTCGGTGTCACCCTGGAAGACGGTACCACAATCACCGCGCGAAAAGAGGTCATTCTCTCGGCTGGATCGTTCCAAACTCCTGGTCTTCTGGAACACTCCGGTGTCGGCAACTCTACTCTCCTCAAGAAGCTCGGTATTCCCGTCGTTAAGCATCTACCTTCGGTTGGCGAGAACCTCCAAGACCACATTCGCATCCAGATCTCCTACCAGTTGAAGCCCGAATACCCTTCCTTCGACGTCCTCAAGAACGCCACCCGCGCAGCCGCTGAGCTAGCCCTCTACAACGCGGATGAGGTCTCACTTTACGACTACACCGCCAGCGGCTACGCATACTTCCCCTGGGGCACCGTCAGCAACTCCACTGCATCTGCGCTCCGCAACCTCGTTGACAGCGACGCGAGCCTAACTTCCGCAACCGACAAGTTGAAGAAATCATACTTCTCCCCCGCTCTCAGCACAAAGGTACCTCAACTGGAAGTCATCTTCTCAGACGGCTACACCGGTCTGAAAGGCTACCCCGCCGCCAACTCCACCCAATTCGGCATCGGCACATTCGCACTAATCGGCGTGGTTCAACACCCCTTGAGCAAAGGAAACGTCCACATCTCCTCCCTTAACATCAGCGACAAACCGCTCATCAACCCAAACTACCTCTCCCACCCCTACGACCTCGAAGCCGCCACAAACCTCGCTAAATACCTGCGTAAGATCGCTTCCACCGCGCCCATGAGCGAGGTCTGGACAAATGAGTACGAACCGGGCAGTGCTGTGCAGACAGATGCGGATTGGCGCAAATATGCGCTGGCGAATACGTTGAGTATTTATCATCCTATTGGTACTGCTGCGCTGCTGCCGGAGAAGGATGGCGGTGTTGTGGATGCGGAGTTGAAGGTCTATGGTACTAAGGGGTTGAGGGTGGTGGATGCGAGTGTTATTCCTCTTTTGCCGAGTGCGCATTTGCAGACGCTTGTTTATGGGATTGCGGAGAGGGCTGCGGAGATGGTTGTGGGGGAGTATAGTTAGGTGGTAGGTTGTTGGTGAATCCATGCACCACCTCATACAATAGAAAAACTAAACACCCTAGAGCCTACGTTAACCTTAGGCTACCTAATTTATATGTTTTTACCTTAATGTAGGCTTTAGGGTGCTCAGTTTTTCCCTAGGCTAACGTGGCACAATACTTGGATCAGAGAACTGTTGACTGAGCGGCAAGACAGCGGCACCAGATCCCACAGGTGCTCGTGATTGATGCGTTATTCGATGCCGGTCATGCTTCATAAGCGTGGTACGTCCTTCTTCTAAGGCCTCCCCACTAGTTCGGGCTAGCTTCCCTTCCCCCGCATGTAAGGCCGACCTTAACCATTACTATTCAGATGCCGCCGATGGCGACATGCCGCGGCATCACCACCAATGCGCCCTGCGGATGACACCTCAACAAGTCGATGCAAAGCGTTATTAGAATGGATGCCGACGGCATCAACATCAATAGATGAGCCTCTTCGCCAGAGCATGACGCCCAATAATTCTTCCTAGCAGTACAAGCTACATAACCCAGAGCTCGGACAAAAGACATCGATCAACTGACTACACACCACGAAGACCTCCCTCAGGTTCACTCCACAAGCTATCAACATGTCTTTCTCGATAGGCATGCCCTGGAACGAGGGCGAGGAGAAGATGCACCGCCTCCTCCGCATTCCGCCTCAAGACAACCCAACATCAGCCATGCTCACACCACAAGCAGCGTTCATGTTCCAACGCGCTCCTCTGCTCGCATTCGGGACTCTAGATGCACAGGATCGGCCTTGGACGACACTATGGGGTGGCGAACCTGGTTTCTCAGAGCCGCTTGGTGGAGGTTTCATCGGTACGCGCACTCTTGTCGACGGCAGGCATGATCCTGTTGTGCAAGCGCTCATGGGCGAGAATGAGAAAGGCGAGACGACTCAGGCAAAAGACGGTGGGAAGTTAGTAGCAGGCCTAGCAATCGACCTGATGACGAGGAAGAGAGTCAAAACCGCCGGACGTATGGTCGCAGGAACGATCAAAGACGTCGACGTCGAAGTAGAAGGCAAGGAAAACAGGGAACAACCCCAACTCCAACTCGTCACCAAGATCGAACAAAGCCTAGGAAACTGCCCAAAGTACCTCAACCAATACGAGATCCGACCCGCGCTTTTAGACCCAGATCTCGTATCGCAAGGCTCATCGTTATCCGAAGAAGGCAAAACGCTGATATCCAAATCCGACATGTTTTTCCTCTCCACCAGCACAGAAGACGACATGGACGTCAACCACCGGGGCGGCCCACCGGGATTCGTCAGAATCGTCTCCCCGACCGCCCTAGCTTACCCCGAATACTCTGGGAATCGGCTCTACCAATCCCTCGGCAACCTGATGCTAGACCCGAAAATCGGGCTTGTGTTTCCAGACTACGAGACCGGAGATGTTGTGTATATAACAGGCACAACCTCCATCCTAGCCGGCACAGACGCCTCCGCCCTCCTTCCAGGCAGCAACTTAGCCGTTAAGATCACGATTGAGGAATGCCGGTACGTAAAAACCGGTTTACCATTTCGCGGCACGAAGAAGACACCAAGTCCGTACAACCCACTCGTCCGCACACTAGCTACCGAAGGCAATGTCCGCGCCGCCCTATCCAGCACCTCCTCCTCCTCTTCCCGCTCCACGCGCCAAACAGCCCTTCTCACAAAAAAAGAGATCCTCACACCCTCCATCGCGCGCTTCACTTTCTCCGTCAATGGCGGCCTCACATACCGCGCTGGCCAATGGATCGCGCTTGATTTCAGTCAAGAGCTCGATGTGGGATATGAGCATATGCGGGATGAGGATCCGGCGAGTTTGAACGATGATTTCGTTAGGACGTTTACGATTTCTTCGACTCCTACTGCAGGAGACGGGGGGAAAGAGAAGGAGTTTGAGATTACCATCAGAAAGGTCGGGGCTGTGACTAAGTTTCTGTTCCAGCAGAATGAGCGGGCGGGGCTGGAGGTGGGTGTTTTGGGGGTGGGAGGGGAGTTTAAAGTCGTGAGTGCTAGGGCTGGAGAGGCGAGAAACGTGTTTGTGGCTGGGGGTGTGGGTGTTACGCCGCTGTTCGGTCAAATCGGTGGGCTGGATTTACAAAACGGCGGGTTCATGGTGCTGTGGGCGGTGAGGGGGGAGGATGTGGGGTTGGTGCTGGATACATTTAAGCGGTATCCTGGGCTGGGGAAGTGTGCGAAGGTGTTTTTGACTGGCCGGGCTGTAGAGGGTGAGCTTGCTACGATGAGAGATGAGATCAAGGCGCAGGCGGATGTGGTGGAGAGGAGGATGGCGAAAAGCGATGTACAGGATGTGCAGGCTGAGACGTGGTATGTGTGTGCTGGAAAGGGGATGAGAAAGGAAGTGACTGGGTGGCTGGATGGACAGAAAGTGGTGTTTGAAGACTTTGATTATTGAGAGCTGGAGAAGATCATGTATACTTCACCCCAGAACCCCATCCTCCCCCCACTCCACCCCCTCCCCTACACCCTCCGCCTAACCCTCCCCGCAATCCTCTCCCTCGGCCTCATCGTCCCAAAAGCCTTCCTCTTATTCCCCGGATCCAGCCTCCTCGCTGCATCCAAATCACTCACCTCAATCTCAAACACCCCCATCAATACCGCTAGTGTCACAATGCCGATATTGCGTGCAAAATGCCGACCAGGACATTTATGTTCGCCGCCGCCGAAGGAAGTCCAACTACCGCTTAGACCTGCGTCGCTGAACTTTGTGCGGTTGGAGATCTTGTTGGGGGGAGTCGGAGTGGAGGTGGGGGTGGAAGTGGTGGAAGTTGAGGTGGAAGGAGAAGGGGAGGTGTTGACTAGATACCGCTCAGGCCAGAAGGTATCTAGAGGTTTAGCAACAGTATGGGGCCGTATAGAACGCCAGCCCTGGGTGAATTGGCCAGCGAATTTATGACTGATGAAGACTTGGGTTCCTTTGGGTACACTGTATTTCCCATCCAACTTCCACACGTCACTCGTAACCTCTCGAACCGCGAGGTTGGAACTATACATTCGTGTGGTCTCGGCGTGGAGGCTTTGGAATAGCGGGCGAGAGGTGAGTTGCATGAAGTTGTACGCTTTTGTCTCCTCGTTTACATGACTTCTCATTTCAGACAACACACGTTGTTGTAGATCCGGATTCCGCAGCGTTTCGAACAGGTACCAGAATGTTACGGGCACGGTTAGGCTGGTTCCTCCGTAGAGTAAACCGAGAGTTTGAGCGGACCGGCCTTCGATGCCATGACCAGGCAGTTCGCTGTATAGTTTCTCGCGCTCTTGAAGAAGGCCCGAACCCGCGACGGGATCCCACACTGTGTTCACGGCGTTGGCCTGACGCAGAGCCTCGGACTTGATGGTCCATTTGCGGATTGCGGAGAGGAGGCGGTCGCGGGCGGCGTATGCTTTTGGGATGACGAAGCGGGGGAGGCCCATGAAGAATTGATCGGTGGCTTCTATGTGAACCCAGAGGTCTGTTATAATTTCTGGATAGGATTCGATAATCGAACTGCCCAGGAGTGTTTCGGTTATGCCGTACGAAAGGTGGTATTCAAGAAAGGCGTAAAGGTCGGGGATTTCGTGCCAGGTGCCATCAGGGGTCGAGGCCAAGGTTTCGGAGATGGTCCGCTTCATAACGTCGAAGAGGCGTTGGACGAGGAGACCGAGGTTAGAGCCGGTGGTGTGCTGCCGGATGTGTGCGGTCTGGATGTAGTCCGTGTTGCTTTCTGGTGAGTTGTAGTAGTCGATGGCGGCTTTGGGACTGCTCATTAGTGCGCCCATGATCTTGTCGTGGATGAAGGGGTTGGGGTCTAGTTCGGCGGAGTTGTTGAGCGCGCCTTTGATGTGCTCGGGGTCGAGGATGAAGAGTAGTCTCTCGCCTGCGCCGTCGAGGAAGAAGGGTGAGCCGTCCCCGTATTCATTCCTGTCAACACGTCAGTTCTGCTACGATGTGGCAGTTCAGCACAGTTGTCCTTGGGTACTTGCATGCATTTGGCCAGGAAGCCATGGGAATCATAGGCCATTGACAAAGCATGTCGGAGTCCTGGAATCCAGTACGGCAGTGTTGGTGGTAAGACATTGTGCCCTTTGCCGTACTTGATAGATCTGAAGGCGTGCGACGACCATATCCTCGTGCAAACACATATCACAGCGATGGCCACGACGCACTGTACGATGAGGCTGCTCTCCAATACTGCAAACGCCGGCCCCAATTGATCGTCCACACGTGTCGCGTTGCTGAAATCCATATCGTTGCAAAGAGAGCCTTGGACACCTTTTCGATGATACCCCGCGGCTTACAATGACATTGTCATCTTAATGCAAGGAGAGTCCAAAGATAGCAAGGCGACATTTCTGCCAAGTTTGGAGTACGCATCCTTTGACATTTCCATAGCCTCCGCAACGGATAGACACCTAAAGGAAAAGGGCCTTTTCTGTTTATCATCATCAGCATGAGCCAAACATTAGGCCCTTTGCCCTGTGCTTGGTGACGTTATCCATGTGTATCCTCGGTGCTGCAAAACCTAGGCCGATGCCGTAGCAAGAGCCCAGAAAGACTACATGTTGACATGTATGCAATGCGCGAAGCATGCAAACTCCAGAACGATATTGTGTGTGGTGTTGTGCAGCTCACGTGTTACGATAAACCACAAAATCTCCGATCGTCGTCGATGCAGGGCGAGTCAGCGCTAACCCGAAGCGGCGTCTAATCTCTGTGGTATCGGCGACGTCGTTGGCAGCCTTGGGAACGGTAGGCGCGATGATTCAACTGGAGGATGTCCTGCATGGCTGTAGTGTACTCGAGCGACAGGTGAAACACCAACGGCGGCTGATTGCGTGCAGGTAGTGCATGAAGGCGCTATTTTTGGTGGCATGGTGTGCATCTGGCGTGCATAGTGCGGAGGTGGAGACATTGGCTAGCGTGTCAGGGTCCCGGCTAGAACAACAGAGCTTCGTCAACTCGACAACCTCCGCGCGCCTCGCTGTCATCATCACGCTCCTTCGCGACCTAGACATCCTTCGCCGTTAGCTACTCATCCATTGCATTTCTTTTCCCTGTTCTTTTTGCGCACGCTTGTGCTGTCCTTCAACCCTCAATAGCTTATCTAGCAGCCAGCTAGGACCGTCGTCAGCATGCCGGGAGTTCGTAAGTGCGATCCTCACCCATT
The DNA here is from genome assembly GCF_023757995.1 of Alternaria metachromatica. Classification (NCBI taxonomy): domain Eukaryota; kingdom Fungi; phylum Ascomycota; class Dothideomycetes; order Pleosporales; family Pleosporaceae; genus Alternaria; species Alternaria metachromatica. The sequence continues at coordinate 156,997 of NW_026055536.1, forward strand.
TTCACTCTTCAAATCGAGTCCATCTCCGGATCCGATGCGCTTGCATCGTTGCAAACTTTGTAGCGGTTAGCTACTCTGATGTCTGCTTGTATCCGCGCAAACTCCTACCCACCACAAGCCATGACCCTCCACGTTAGCCCGCGTGATCACGAGCACATCCACAGAATCGCTATCTGACACATCCCTCCAACAGCACTCGACGCCATGGACCAGATGAAGAAGGCCTTCAAGGGTCTCTTCAGGGGCAAGAAGTCCAAGAAGGAAGAGCCAAAGCCCACGGCCACGGGTGAAGCCGCTGCTGCTACGCCTGCGCAGACCAAGCCCACCGAGACTACGCCAGCTGCCCCAGCTCCTGCGACTGCGCCCGAGCCCGCAAAGACCGAGACGACACCCGCGGCTACCAGCGCCGAGCCAGCTGCGCCAGTGCCAGCGCCTGCTGAGCCCGCTGCAGCTCCAGCTTCAGATCCAGCTCAGAGCGAGGTGAAGAAGGATGAAGCTGCGGCCCTGACTGAGGTCAAGAAGGCCACGTCCAGTAGGTTTACATCTCGTTCACACTCCAGTCCACTACCGTACCGCGGGAACGAAGCCTGCGATGGCTCTAGGCGGCGACAGAAGGTCGACCTAGACAACCAGTGGAAGGGCCCCATCTAGGTGTGGGACTCCTGCACCAGATGGATGGCTATGTGTTAGCATCAGCGCACTTCCCCCAGCACGTTACGACTTACGCCAGATACGACATTTGTTTTCAGTAGTATTTCTTATATCTCTTTCATCGCTCAAGACACCCAGACTAACGCATCATCTTCCAGCCCCCGAACCCGTTGGTGCCGTCGCGCCCGCTCCCCCAACTGCTGCCGAATCTCAGCCCGCTGCCACCGAGGCCCCTAAGGACACTGAGGCCAAGGTCACCGATACACCTGCACCTGCGGCCCCCGTGGAAATGCCCGCAGTGCCTAACAGCCAGCCCGCAGCTGGCATGAGCGCTACAAGCGGTCCTATGTTCGACGAGCCCAACTTTGGCGAGGACAAGGCTGCTGCGCCCGCTGCACCAGCTGCGGCACCAGCTCCCGTTGCGCAAGCTGAGGAGCCCGTCGCCCCTGCACCAACCCCTGCAGTTGCGGATTCTACTCCCGCTGCTCCTGCGCCTGCGCCTGTCGCTGAGCCTACCGCTACCACTGCTGTCCCAGCCGCCGCTGAGGAGAAGGCGGAGAAATAGGGAGCTTCCTTCTCGGCTTAAGAGAAGCCACTGGGCATCACGGAACAGTTGAGGAGACGCCGCATCAGAAATGGGTCAGAAAACTACCAAAAAAAATCTTTTGAATACAGCGGGCGAAGGGCGAGTGTCGGGCCAGGGTTTTCAGCATTGTCTCTTTCCACTAATACTATACCCCACTGCTGTATCTTTCGACAGGTGTGTCGAGCTGTTGGCGAGCTTGAACTTGAATCGAACAATTTCCATGATGATTGCAGCTCCTCTTGTCTAGTGAAAAGTAAACGAATCATCGTCATTGTATTGCCCAAAGCTCCCAACTAGCGCGGGGCAAATAGCAGCCGCGCTACACGTCAAGGCAAGCCCCACCACCGACGTCAACCAAGGGACGCGATAATTCACACTAGAAAGCTACTCTCTCCCGAACGATTTCTACACGCCTGCGAAACAGCTCATCCACGACGCGCGACCGATAAGCCCTACATTCCACGCTCTACCAACACAGCAATATCGCAGCGATGCCCCCCAAAAGCGGCTTCTCGCGCACGCGCAACGTCGACTACGATGACGACGACATCTACGACGACGATGACGATTACTACGAGGAAGAAGAAGCCGGAGCTGGTGGAGCCGGCGCAGGAGATGGCATGACAGAAGACGATAAAGAGCAGATGCGTGCAGGTACCATAAGAGTACGCGAGGCGCTGGGGGATAAGAGCGACTTTACGAGCGACGAGCAGATACAAGAGGCGCTTTGGCATTACTACTATGATGTTGGGAAGAGTGTTAGTTATTTGAAGAATAGGCTTGGGGTGGGGGAAGTGAAGACGGAGGTGTTAGTAATCTCTCGAAGAATTGGATGTGAGACGGATGCTGACTTGGTGCAGGCCCAAGCAGGAAAAGGCAAAGACAGTATCGAGGTTCGATCAAGCTGCTAGTGTGGCGGATCAGAACGCGCCGGCAACTGCAGGTAAGCACGCTCACTACACTCCAATCTTCACCTGCACTCCACTCTAGCTATGTAGACGCGTCTGCTGCCTCGCTGTCATCCTCCACCGCTGCCCCAATCTCGATGCGATGCCTACCAACGCTGTCACAGACTTCTTCTGGGATGTGCCCTGGGGCAACGTGCCACCCGAACGACTAGGCGTCATCACCGTCGATCCTCCACTCTACAAAGGCGGCTTGCTGGGAGGCTCCTCGAAGCTGGCTGCTCTTGCGGCGAAGCGGAGAAAGGAACGAGAAGACGCGGAAGCTGCTGCCTCGAAAGCCAACAACGATGCGGATTCGGCCATCGCTATGCTTGACAAGCTTTCGGTGAAGAACCAGGAGGGGGGCAATCCTTCTCTCGGCGGCGGTCCTGGCCCAGCTCGGCCTTCTCGATACCCTATCCGCAGACGGTCGCCATCGCCAGCACCAGAAGGCCCGAAAGAACCCGAGATAGAAGAGCCTCAAGCACCCCAGCCTGCCGTAATCGTCGAATCGCCAGCTCAACGCGCCACCGCCTCCATGTTCGCTTCCACCCTTTGCGGTTCTGACGAGTCATCGAAACACACCCAAGCACCGCTACAAGAGGTTCCACTACCTTTTGCTGCGTACAAATCGTATGATGGCACTGGTGCTTTTGCTGGGCCGAGTCCGGATGACATTGTGCGGGCAGCACAGGCAAAGGGCGCAGGTGGCGGACGTCACTAGATTTTGATACAATTTGTTTTTGAACATCTCTAAATCATACAGGAACAACACCAAAGAAGAAGAAAAGGCAAACGAACGGCGACCTGACCGAATCGATCGAGAAGCTAACCGTGGCCGACGAACCGAGAGTGAAGAGCAAGAACTTGAACGTCGTGGATGAGTTTGAGAAGAGCGCCTCGAAGCGGTTGGCGAACTTTGTAGTGCTAGGTGAGTAAACATCCATCGTCGATGCTATGAAATCTTATGTTAACTTCCCCAGGTCACGTCGATCACGGCAAGAGTACGCTCATGGGGCGGTTGCTCTACGACCTCAAAGTTATCGACCAGCGATCAATAGACAAGTTGCGGAAAGAAGCAGAAACCATCGGCAAATCTTCGTTCGCGCTTGCTTGGGTCATGGACGAAACCAGCGAAGAGCGGAGTCGTGGTGTCACCGTTGACATTGCTACAAACTACTTCGAGACCGACAAGACCAAATTCACCATTCTGGACGCGCCCGGACACAAGGATTTCATCCCCAACATGATATCAGGTGCATCACAAGCCGACTTCCCAGTTCTGGTCATCGACGCAAGTACGAACAGCTTCGAGTCTGGTCTTAAGGGGCAGACCAAAGAACACATCTTGATCGCGCGCAGCATGGGCATGCAACATATCATCGTGGCCGTAAACAAGATGGACACTGTCGGATGGTCGAAATCGCGCTTTGACGACATTTCGAAACGCATGACTGCCTTCCTCACCGAAGCCAGCTTCCTCGAAAAGCGGATAACCTTCATCCCGCTTGCAGGCCTGACGGGAGAGAACGTCGTCAAGAAGATCGAGAACTCCGCCGCCCACTGGTATACCGGCGAAACCCTGCTAGAAGCTCTGGAACGCATCGACCTCCCATCCCGAAACTTCACGAAGCCCCTCCGCCTCTCCGTCGCCGATGTCTTCCGCGGCGACATCCGCTCCCCACTCAGCATATCAGGCCGCATCGACGCCGGCACCCTGCAAGTAGGCGACGTCATCCTCGCCCTCCCCGCCAACGAGACCGCAACCATCAAGTCGATCGAAGTACAAGATGCCCCCGTAGACTGGGCCGTATGCGGTCAAATCCCCACCCTCCACCTCACAGACATCGACCCCGTCCACCTCCGCCAAGGCGACATCGTCTGCGCACGCAGCGACCCCGTCAAACTCGTCAAAGCATTCACATCCAAGCTCCTCGCTTTCGAGCACGTGCTACCCATGCCTGTGGAGGTGTTCCGGAGTACCCTGAACTCGCCTGCGGGGATTAGGACGCTGAGTGCTAAGCTGAATAAGTTCACGGGTGAGGTTGTGAAGAAGAAGCCTAGGATTGTTAAGCCGGGTGAGGTGGCGAGGGTGGTGGTGCAGTTGGAGAGGGAGTTGCCGGTGGAGGAGGGGATGAGGGTCGTGCTTAGGGAGAGGGGGAGGACGGTGGGGGCGGGGTTGATGGAGAATGTTGCGTAGATGTGGGCGTGAGTGTTGGGGAGCAGTCGGGATTGGAGGGCATCCGCCATCCTACGAAGACCATGTTGTAATCGTACAGAACAAAAATTCGATCACCAAAAAGCCCAGTGGATGTCTTCCCCATCGGTGAGACATCTTCAACAACTTTTCATAACAACTCTTCCCCATCACGACAACTGCATCGATGATCGCCTACTCGAGGCTGGAGAGGCATCACGTACCTTGCACCAGATGTCGCTTCCAGTTTGAGCAGCTTCTCGGGGTGAGCGAGGCTGCTCGCTGCCACATTGATCGCTCGCACCTGCCTCTTGTCCAGTTACTAACCCAACACGGCCAATGGTCTGCCTCAACGCTTTGCAATCGTCCGATACTACGTCAACGCATGGTCATAGCGGTCGTAGCGCTAAGACCTGTCCAGGTGGCTGTCTCCGTCTGCAGGCTGGTTCTGGTTCTGCTCCTCACTTCCTCCACCACACTTTTCACATTCACCACCTGTTTCACATCTTTCACATTCACCACCTTGACCTGTTTCAAATCCACTCACATTCACCAAATCCTTCACAACCTCACAGCCACACAATGGCGACTAAGAAGAAGACGAAGGGCAAGGCCAACAAGCGTGTCAAAGTCACGCACACTCCAGTCTCGGTTGCTGGCGAGTCCTCACGAGCCTATGATCAGGATTAAGAGCGCACCGAGCCGCATTCACCTTCGATGGACTCTTTTTGTTGTGGCCTTATGACGCAGCGCCGCTCGCGCTGTTCTTCAAGTTCTTCTACTGCGACTCTTGACCACGACACCACCCCACAACCCGTATCGTGAGCACATACCCACAACCAAGTTCGATAACCGCTGACATCTCCCAGACATTGTACCCGGGGAAAGAGGAATCGAGCCGTCATCCCAGACTCTGATGATGAGCTGGCCACTGAAGACGAGACCGAGCACGGAAGCCCCGTTCCATCGCAGACTCATACTGACTCGGGTTTGAACGACGTGCGAGGATGGATCGCGTATTATATTTTACAATACTACGTCGCAACCTCGCTAAACACAAAGCTGATCCATAACGCAATCACCCAGTGAATGGCTTTCCCATCGATGAGACAACTTCTCTCTCCATCTAGCACATAACCGCATCTTCAACCCAGTACTACTTCCTTCCCGCCGTTGATTCACTACACACATTCCTCATTCACAGTGGCGCAGGTATATACATTCACACAACACATTGATCTAGCACTCTGCCGTATGTTCTTCGACACCACATGCCGACCCAGCATATCGTTCATCAACACCATGGTCTCACCCGCACTGTCTCGTCACGACTGGCAATGGCTTCGGATGTATAAAAACGTTCCCAGTATAGCTCCCAGTTGAAGGCATCACATCAACGCACACACGCACTTGCACACTTTGAAGACCGAGACAGTCTTCATCCACCTATTCCAACAAACACACCAACCAAACACCGATCTCAGTAACCTAATATGCCCTTCGGATCCTTCTTCGGCGGCGACAACCCTTTTAGCTCCGGCCGTTCTTCACGCCGCGACGCGTACGAGTCTTCTAGCCGTGATCCCTACGGCTATGGCGCATCCAGATCTAGTAGAATGACTGAGCCCTTCTCCCAGCCTTATGGATACTACACTAGCCAACCCCGTCGTGAGACAACGGGTAGCTCTAGATTCGGCCGCGCTGCATCCCAGCGCGATCCATACGATAGTCGGTACCAGTACCGCGATTTAAGCCCTATGCGCGCTTCCGAGCGTCCCCGCGCGTACACTAACAAGCACTCATACGATGACCACCGCTCTGTCAGCCCTCTAGGTTCATCTCGTTTCGAGCAACCGTCTGCTACTCGCCGTCTCCTCTCTAGCATGGGTAGGCCCAGCACATCCTCTTCCTCCTCCCGCACATCCTCCTCCTACGCCACCCCCTCGTACGCCTCTAGCTTCCGCGAACCCCAACAGACTTCCTTTAGCATCGACCGCGGATACGAGCGTCCCTCGACGTCTGGCGGTTACGGTGGCGGCGGTTTGTATCGTAGTAGTGCGGTGCGTGGTAGCGAGGGCCGCGAGGCGCCACGTCGTATGGGTAGCGATGGTGAGTATGGAGCTCATCTAGGGACTCAGCGGAGGCCGCAGATGGGGAATAACTTCAGCAATGGCGGGTTTGGCTGGATGAACTGGTAGGGATGATGAGCGTGAAGGCTGTTGACGCGAAATCCTCGTAGGACCTGGTCCTTCTTTTTTCCTTAGTTTTCCATGTCTTGCGTAGAGGGTAGGTAAGTTGGGCTTGTATAAGCTGCTTCGTACTTTATCGTATCATTGCTTTGGAGTTCTGTGATCAGATAGTTAGCTATATACAGTCAAAGTATCGTTAGTTAAACGTAAACCTCACATTTTGTATCCGTGCGTATCTTGTGAACATGTCCGTCAAATGCATCGCGGTCTATTATAATGTATACAACAAGCCCTCTCAGTCCTCTCTACATAAAAATGTCTGTGAACGTTACTGCGTAAAACTCTTCATCATCTTCCTCCCTCTCCCCTCACTCTCACTCGCACTCCCACTAACACCTCCACCCGTCGTCGCATCTTCATCTCTATACTTGTCCTCCTGTCCATCCTCCGTAATGAGATCATGAGGCAAATTGATCGCCCGATCCAGCGCATAAGGCAGACCCCTGTGCCTACCACGCAGCATCATGAAGCAAATCACCACTTTACCAAATGTGTTGAAGTGGCCAGACAGCGACGTGAGATTCGACGGGTGACCGAGTGAAAGACCGACGTTGCCGTATGCAGATACGACTTCGAAGAAGATGGCGAAGACGTTGAAAGCCTGTTCATATCGTTAGCACACCGTTTCCCATCCAAGAAAACCCGCTTCGGGGATTTGATCAACTTACATAGTCCTCTTGACTCATAATCTTATCACTCTCCGCGATACAAATCATGAAAACCCCCAAGAAGATATACCACAAATCGAAACTGAGTTGGTTCCGCATGTGGCTGATAAGATACGTCTTGCCCCCCTTCTGCTCATCGAGATTCTCATCTCCGGCGTAGAGACCCACGGATTTCTCCTCGTAGCTCTCGCTCATGCGTATGCTGATGGCGATGGGGTAGATGGAGATGTACATCATGACCAGCAGACTGAACTGAACGGCTGGATTGACGGCCGCGAGGTTGAAAGTCGCGGTACCGGTGTGGCGCGAGGACGCGGATTGGAAGATAGCGGCTAGGATGCGGGGACCAACTGGTAAGCTGTTTACTTCGGGGTTATCGAGATCGAGGACGACGATGAGGAGCGTGTCGATGAAGTTGAGCGCGAAGAGGATGGAGGCGAGGATCCAGGTGGCGGTGCTGGGGAAGAGGAGGGTGTAGCATCGGCGCGGGTGGTCGAGGAGGAAGCGCAGGGATTCTTTGAGGGAAGAAGCGGCGGGTGCGATTTTGTAGATGGACCAGATGAGTAGGCGGAGGAAGACTGGGTAGAAGGTGTTGCCGGCGAAGGCGAGGAAGGACATTACTAGCATGGGCCAGGTGGCGTCGCGGAAGGTGACCATGCTGTCGGGTGTGAGGGTCAGGCCGAGGTTGTCGACCATGGTTTGGGCGGAGTAGAACGCCCTGGGAGATGTTAGAGATGGCGATGCGGTAGGGGAGGAGGTGAAGCATACCACCACGTCTTGTCTTGACCTTGGGAGGCGAGGTAGTCTTGATATTTGGCAGGTGCGGTATGAATCCATGGGAGGAGGCAAACGACTCCCAGGGTGTGTAGGCCAACAAAGTATCCTGGAATGATAGTCAGTATGAGCGCGCCAGATACATCACTCTTTCTACATACCAATGGTAACCTTAAGCAGGACCTGCAACGCGCGATACTCAACACCACCCAATTCTTCCCGGGTCATGGAGCTCAGGTCGATGGTGGGCGTCTTGCGTGCCGGCTTGTCTTCGCTACGACGGGCGCCGCTTGCGGTACTTCCAAGGACGAAGATAGATGATACAGCGCGATCTACGGAGGTAGCCTTGCTCATGGTACGCGTGTTCATACTTCTTGTCTCTGATCTTAGGCGACGTAGTGGGTTGCTTGACTCTGCGACAGGCTTGATCTGGTCTTCATCTTCGTCGTCGCTTTCTTCTGTAGCGGTAATGTTAGGCATGTTCTCATGGAGGTCCAATTGGCAAGCTTACCATCTGACATCGAAGTGATGCGTTCGCCATTATCGCGTTCCCGTGGACCAGGGACATACAAAGCTCCCTTTTCGTTGACATGAGGTCGAGGATCTGGGGCGAATGTGATGCGAGGGGCAGGAGCGGAAGGTTGATCGTTCGACTCGTCTGCAGTAGTGACAGGCTTCTTTTCCGAGACCGTGGTCTCGCCGGTGAGACCCTCCTCGATCTTTCGTGTGTCGGCGGTGTTGTCGATTGTTTGAGCCCGGCTCATAGACAGCTGCAAGCTCTTGGGTCTACTGTGTGCCGCCGCTATTGGGGGTTAGCTTCACCTGCAGGCTTGGAGCGACATCTAACATACCAATGCCCTTGAGCTTCTGCTTGAACCAGCGTAGTCGCACAACGACGACGAGAACGTTGATGAAACCCAGGTTCGTAACAATAGGCGTGATGTAAACAAAGATCTGCTGGTATGTCTTGAGAGCCTTGACATCAACACTAACGCACTGTCAGCACAGCATCCATCCCAGTACATCATTCCAAACATACGGGTTCAAGCCAGATTCAGTCGACGCGCTGACACCAAAGTAGTACGCATCAATAGCCGAGAGATTGCCATAGGGATAGATGATGATCAGGGCCAGAATGCCGAAACTGAGAATGTATGCATCTACACCCCATTAGCCATGCCGTTCCCGGATCAGACGGAACGGTCTGCAACTTACAATGCAACGTGATGAAGTTGATTGGCGGCTTCCACATATTGCCTTTGTCGCTATGCGCTCAGTCCGCAGTGACACACTGAGGGATTATCGCTACGTGCAGTAACGCAACGAAAGCGCAAGGGCGAGGTAAGCGAAGAGAAAAATAACTCTTTCGTGTTCAAAGTCCAGAGTACAGAAAGTTACCAGTGTATTGGGAATGGAATAAGAAGGAGAAGAAGAGAACTGCAGAATCATCCAGAAAACACGTGAACTACAGCGCAACACGGCCTGGGTACAAAGGCCCAGCAAATAATTGTATGAGGGATTTATCTCGCGATCAGCGGTGTTGCTCAGCCACTGCCATCGTGGGCCTGGTTTTGCCTATTGCGGCGACGAAACCGCACGTGAAAGTAGGATGGGCTACATTTTACTTGCTTCGCCGGCGTGCGCCAAGGGGGGGATAATTCGCGCATTGTGATGATGTCGTGGTTGTGGGAAGGCGGTGCTTTGCCTACAAGCTTCTGGCTGCGGACTAGCGCGGACCCCTCCCGCTGCGTGAAAGCTTGTTATTGGCTGGTTGATTTACGTGTATGCAGGTGCGCGATCGCTTGCACGGTGGGGGTGCTATTTCACATGGTATGCTCGTGGGCTCTGCTGGTTGTGATGCAGGCGTTGTCGCGCGTAGCTCGCGATGGCTTGCGGCACCTGTGGGATGACTGCCTTGGTGACGGCCTTGAGGGTGTCCACGGCAGTTCAAATGACCGCAAAAGGGCCACGACGTGCGGTGCTAGTGCATTCCATTCAGCCGTAGCCATGTCGTTCAGGGCGAGTCCAGGAACGGAGGACTTTACGTTTAGAATCCTCACCCTTTTCGAATTATTCGCGCAACACGAGACAGGACTTCCTGGCTACGCGCGCTTCAATAAGCTCACACCGCCCAGTTCATTATGATCGTGGAGTTCGATTCCATTATGCCGCGCTCGACGAACGCTTCCGTTCGCTTGCACATCCGTAGAACCCTCGAGACGCACTTCTAGTAACGCGGTATGCGGAGCAGTCGAAGGCGCACGAATTATCACGGGTTTGATGTGAAGCTAACGAAGTGGCATGAAGCTCATCACGGCAATAAAACACACACCACCTGGGCAGGCACATCAGCGAACAACATCAAGCTATCGCAGTCATGTTGTATACCAAAGTACGATGTCAATGGCGGATTTGAATCATACCTAGGTAACCAGGCCACAGTCTGATTCATCGGCGCACTGGAATCTTCGTTGCGCACACAAAGCGTTGCGAGAAGTGTCTAAAATTACTATACTAATGCAACCAGAACGCCGGAAGACCCCGTAAACAACCGTGTCTTTGTAGAACTCCAGGACTCCAGACAATGCCGCTAAATCCATGAAAACTCCATCCAAACGGTAAAAACGTTGAGCACGCGCGGTGCACCTCTAGCCTAGAACGCGAGCTCCCAAAAGCGCAACAAGAACCATGATAATCGCCGCGACACCCAGCGCCTGCGACCTCTCCATCTTCTTCTCCATCTTCACAGGCACCGCCACCGCCCGCTGGAGGACAGGCGCAACTACAACAGGAACCTCCACAGCCTGCTCCACCTTCTGCTTCATCGCCTGCACCTTCTTTCCACCTTTCTTTCCGCGCCTCCTGTTCTTCTTCTTTTGCGCCTGCCGAGCTTGTGGGGCCTCGTCCTCACTATCAACCTCGTTATTGTCATCAGTGTCAACAGCAACAGGGGCAGAAGCGGTGTCATCGCCATCACCGGTATCCTCAGCGGCCAGCACGTCCCACATATTCGACGACACAACAGCCTGGTCTTGTTTGCGCTTCTCGTTACGCGGGTGGTGAGTCTTTTTGGTGGGCACGGGAGGCGGCGGCGGCGGGACGGTGTGGGTAGGCTGTGGCGGCGATGACGGTGGTGGTGGGGGAGCGCTTACGAAGATCTTGACGGGCGTGGTCTTCGTTGATGTCGCTGGCTGAACGGGAGAGGGGGAAGGCATGTTGTAGAATGCGGCTACGTCGGACTTGTGGGCTGCCTCTTCGGGTGAAGATGACCGCAAGGACGAGGGCGAAACCATAGCACCAAAGTCCCTCACAACAACAGGAGCCTCAGGAAGCACACCGACCCCAGACACCGACATAACCTCAGCAGATGGCTCAAAACTGGCCAACGAATCGGGAGCCGGGAGGTTCTCAACCTGTTCCGCAGGAGCAGCGACAGTATCCTTACTGAACGTCGCCGCATACGTGACCTCAGCCCTTGTAGACTCGGCGGCAGCCCTGGCCTTCTCCGTGTACATCTTCAGGGGGATGATGAGCCCCTCGTTCTCGCTCTCCTCTTCTTCCTCTTCTTCTTCGTCGTCCTCTTTTTCTTCATCGTCCTGCTCATCGCTCATGAGAAGGTTATACGGATTCGACTTCAACGAAGCCGGAATGGGCGGAGGGGACGAGGCAGGAGTTGCCAGAGATGCGCGAGAGGCTTGCGAGCGGGGAGATGCGGGTGTGGCGGGTGACTTCGAGCCACTAGAGACAGACTCAGTGGGAGTCACGGGTTTGGCTTTGGCTTGGGGTTTCGAGCCGGTGGGAGCGGTGGGAGCGGCAAGAGGGAAAGCGAAAGGGGCGCCCCAATCCTGATCCCATTCTTTTGCCAATTGTGACAGGGGGATTATCGGGCTTCTGCTCCTCGTGCTAGTCGCAGTGGTGCCCGCAGTCGCAGTCCTCGCGCGTCTGTCTCCGGGGACAATCGCAACAGGCACTTGATCCGCCCTTCCCGCACCCCCAACTCCAGTCTCAGGCGTCATCTCTTCTTTCACCAAGACCCGCCCGACCGGCGCCACAACCACCTCTTCCCCATTCATCTCCTCAGCTTCGCCATCGGTCTTCGTCGCATCAGCCGCCCCAGGCCCCTCGTACTTCCCAGGCCAAGTCCCGTTCTCCCTATCCTGCGCCATCAGCCGCGCGATAATCTCCTGATTCTCACCCGCGTCAGAAACGCAACGCAGTTTCGCCATGACCATGAGCTCGAATGAGTTCTTGGTCTCGTAGTGGGCGAGGCTGGCTGCGTGGGAGAAGGGCGGAGAAGCAGCAGCAGCAGCGGGAGGAGACATTGTGGGTGGTGATGTTGTGGTAAGTGTTGCGTGTGTGCGTCAGGGTTATTGACTTGTTGACTTGAAAATGGAGAATATTCAAGTTCGGGTGTTGATGGCGGTTGAAAGTAAGAAGCGGGTTGGAGTAGTCAGGAGGGAGAAAGGGTGTGCAAGGAATTTCAAGTGAGAGAGTGACTTGCGATCGTGGGCGATGGAGGGGCGCGTGCGCTGAACCCCAAGGTGAAAATTGATTCAGGTTGAATATTGCGCTTTGTGTATAGGTGCGATAGCGAGTGGAGAAGTGGAGGCAGATTACCGGTACCAAAGTCTATGTCTACCAGTGGGCGGTTGAGCATTCGCGTAATTGTCATTCACGGCCAGTGATCTGGCCACGTACCCCACGAGCGTAAGGGTAGACCCGTGCTTTCACTAGATATGCAGTGGCAGCAGTGCTTATCGCATACTGTTGGGTGCGATGTTGTGTGGTAATGTTAAATATAGAGCACAGGGGGATGTGGTAGATGGACGGCCGCTATGAGGGCTGGAGGAGACATATGCGCCACTGATGTTGTTTGCATTGGTGTCAAAGAAATGTAGCACGCGAGGGGTATCATAAAGAGACAAACGGCGATAAGAGTGACGTTGGTACAACACCCACTTTCGCTTCCCGGGAAGAGACACAGTGGCGTATGGAGCAAGATCGGACGAACTGATCGAGGAATGCCACACTTACGGCAACACTGGTATCTTCGTAATCCATTCCTCGATCTCCCAGCCATTATCTTGATATAATTTCTGGAAGTCTGATCGAAACTGTGCTGCTTTTGTGACGATCTCCGCGACGCTGCGATCGCGCAAATGTCCGCTAAGTGAATGAGATGAGTCGGGCCGGCAATACGTTGTGAATATCTTCTCGAAGACTTGAGGACCTAGAGTACATGTCAGTGCGATGATGATAAGCTGTGAACAATGACTTCCAACGTACCAGCAAGATGTCTCAAACCTTCGAGCAGAGCAGTCTCTTCCTGTTCGGTCCACTCCGGCTTGTTGCTCAACGCCGATGCTTGACGATGCGGTGGAGCTGAGCGAGGTGTGAATACTGGCAATCGCTCGAAGATGACGCCGTTGGCGTCTCTCTCCTCCAGGTCTTCGAGTCTTGTGATTGCCAGCTTGCTCCTTCTGCGCGCATCGGGCTCGCACGTCAGGCGCACGATGTGCAGAGCTTGCCAACGTTTCCACCGTTGCTTTCGCGCTTCCTCAAGTTCGGCTTTGCGGTTCTCCTCCTCCTCTCTTTCTTGCATCCTGCGCTCGAAGTCTTCTTGTATCTTGCGGTGCTCCTCCCTGGCTTTGAGTCTACTAAGATGTCCGCGATACGTTTTGCTCACTTGTCGAAGATGGGCAATGAGACCGATATCAACATCCTTGATGATTCGGTCCCCCTTGGAGCGTTGAGGCACGGAAACGTTCCACTCAGCGATCTTGTCTTTGAAAGCCAATATCTGGTTCATGAGGGATGATATGATCCTCATAGCCTCCAGAGACTCGGTCACTTCGCCGCCATTGTCCTGTAGCCATGTGTACAATGCTTCGAGATACAGTGTAAGAGCCCGGAAAACATGACGATAAGCATCTCTTTTGAAGGCGCGCTGGTCCTTCTTTTCGACATCGATACTGATCTGTCCGAGCGCTCCTCGTAAATCGTCGGCTTCATCGACGACAGTGTCCATGGAAAGGTCACCTTCCTGAAGGTGGGCTCTGTATGTCTTGCATGCGCGTCTGATGGTGGCAGCCAGCTTGGTTCGGCACTTTCCTGGCCGTGCCTCTAGGTTGAGGAACTCAAAGACGGTTTCGATGCTCCCAGGCCTTCCTGCAGGGCGCGTTGTATTATCAGCTTGCTCAGCGACGCTACTAGCGTCGTCTTCGTCTGAATCGTCCCCAAACACGTCAATAACAGGCGCGTGCTCAGTCTCTGGAGCATCAGCAACTTCCGCAGCTTGCTTGGGCGGCTCTGCGTGCTTTTGCAATCCTCTCACGTTAGCCGGTAACTGCTGGCTTGATTCAGTGGTATCGTTGGTGCGTTTTTTCCGAGGTTTCAATTTCCGTGCAGGACCATTTATAAGGTTTAGGAGTTCCTTCTCTCTCTGCACCCAAGTCGGTTCGGCGCCTTCTTGCGTGTCTTCAACATTGTTGTGTCCGGTCGCAGTCGCCACATCCTGCTGTTGCGAGCTTCGCCGGACCGGTATCCGTACCTGCGGGTGACTCTTCCTCGATGCGCTCGATTCGCCAGTCGTCCGCCTTTGTTTCCTCGGAATCTTGGAGGGCTGTTCTTCGCTGTGATCCGACTCCGACTTCCGTTTCGACGTTCGTCGTGTACTACTATTGTCCTCCTGCTCACCAGCTGGTTCTCCATCTAGGCTTGTCGCACCAGTGGGATCGACCACACCGTCATCGCGTATATCCGGGGCGACTTTAGATGGGGTGCGTTGAGGCGATGCGAGCTCTGGCGGCGAGGAACGTATTTCGGGTTCTGCTACTGCCAGATCCTCCACTCGTTCTTCTTCATCCACTTGCGGCCCAGCGTCATGGTGCACCGGGAGCTCTGACGAAGGCGCGGGGACGTCACTCCGCTCCTCGACTGCCTGCACAGTGGCCTGCACCTTCTTCTTGACTGCCTTCTTTTTCTCCTTCTTCTTCCTATTGATCTTCAACGGTTTGTGATTGACTTTCTCTGGCAACGCGTATCGACCCTTCTCGGGGCTCAGCTCAATCTCGTATGGGTCACCTCGTATCGCGAGGTTCTGTCTGGCTCCCTCAGGCAGTATGCTGACTCGTTTGAGCTTTCCAGGACGCGCTGCATTGAGGAGGTTGGCGCCGAGGACTGCGGACGATGAGGGTGGGTTTGCGCTTGGAGAGTTGGACTCGGCGAGGAGCTGCTGGGTTGCAGCATTGTCGTCTGAGGAGGGCGAGGAAGGCTTGTGAGCTGTAGTATGAGCGTCAGCTTATATAAGCTTGGATGGAAGCTGATATGGGATCGTGTAGCTGGTGGGCATGTTGGAGAGCTTCGCGCGTCTACCCGCCAGCTCGACGGCAGCTGCGACACGACGTACCTGCCTGCTTGGGCGCATCCTTAAGCCGCGCCATAAAGTGAGCGTCAATAATACTAGCGCATCTGTGCTAATGAAGGTATTCGAGCGATGACGGCGATGTGGGGGGAGAGTGAAGTCATCCCCGCGGCCAAAAGCATCGAACGCTGTCAAGGCGCGAAAGAGTGGGCCCATCCCCGAAACACGCTATCACATGAGATCGTCCCTGCCCACTAACCCCCAAACAACCACCACATCACATACCCCGCCATGTCCTCAAATCCATCCAAAGCACCTGTACTGGAAGTACTGAGCAGAGATGCATCGCACAGTTTCCAAGTCCCCGCGAAGCGCATCCACGATGGCGACGACGTCACTTTCTTCTTGGCAAGCAGAGCCTATGCCGATATCATGACTTTCATCTTCCAGCTTAACACGGCCATGATACCACGGAGGATCAAGAGCGAAGACAATAACAGCACAGAAACCGCGAAAGAGTGGAAGTTGCATGACCCGGATGTGCCCCATCCACCCGTTGTGCAAAGCCTCGCCAAGCTTATCTCCAGCCTGACCTCCATCATCGATGAAGCGCCACCAGATCCCGGACCGCGTCGTTTCGGAAATGTAAGCTTCAGGACGTGGTACGATATCGTTAGAGAACGAGTCCCTGGACTGATGGATCAGTATCTTCCGGAAGAAGTACTGTCCTTCAAATCCTCATCCGACGTCTCTGCCAAAACCGAGTTGGAAGCGTATCTTATCGGCAGTTTTGGAAGCTCTCAGCGCCTAGACTACGGTTCAGGTCATGAACTGAGCTTCCTCGCTTTTCTCGGCTGTCTTTGGAAACTCGGGGCTTTTCCCGCGTCGCAGGATGGCGAGCAAGAACGCGGCATTGTACTTGGGGTCATCGAACCGTACCTCGAATTGATTCGCCGACTCATCTTGACATACACCCTTGAACCTGCCGGGTCGCATGGCGTATGGGGACTGGACGATCATTCTTTCGTACCTTACATATTTGGTAGCGCACAACTCTCACCAGCCATCAACACACCAGCAGACGTGGCAGCAGAAGGCTCATTGCCATCCGCTCCCCACCCAGGCGATGTAGCAAAAGCACCCGCAGTAGCCCGAGAGCGAACACGGAATATGTACTTCAGTGCCATTGGGTTCATATACGACGTCAAGAAGGGTCCATTCTGGGAACACAGCAACATCCTGTACGACGTATCTGGCGTGAAAGCGGGATGGGCCAAGATCAACAAAGTGAGTATTAAGACATCCCAACCACGTGCATCGACTAATCCCGACCTAGGGAATGATCAAGATGTACAACGCAGAAGTTCTCTCCAAATTTCCCGTTGTCCAGCACTTCCCCTTCGGCTCGCTGTTCTCCTTCTCTGCCGATCCGAACGCCAAGGCCATCCAAGCAAGTGTCCACACAGCCAGTCAGCCAAAATCAAGTACCCCATCTAACACGGCACCAACTGCAAGACCGCAGCCTGCGTTGAGAGATCCGATGGCTGAATCCTCTACTGGCATGCCAATCAGAGGTGTGCCTGGCGGTATGGTGGGGACCGCGGCGCCCTGGGCTACTGCAGGGGCTGGTGCCGGTACCAGAGCGCCAGGTAGTGGTATGCCGGCTGTAACTGCTGCACCTTGGGCTACTGCTAGGGGTGCAGATGCGGGCGTACCCAGTGGCCCGAATCAACCTACGAAAGCACCATGGGCGACTCGAACGCCTGCCCCACCGCCACCGGGGGTCGGTACTGCAGCACCATGGGCAAAGGGAAATTCCGCGGATACGGGAGATGTAAAAGAAGGTACGAAGGCACCTTGGGCGAATAAGAGATGAGACAACGTGGGCAAAGAATGTATGTGTAGGGATGATACATGACTCATGAACAATTATACCCAATCAAGGCTTGAATACATAACGTCTAGCAGTATAAAGGTATCAATGTACATCTATCTAGCCACTACCGTAAGCGAAATATGATGCACACTACGAACGTTCCTTGCTCCCTCCACCATCCTTCTCCTTACTACCCCTCTCTCTACTACTCCTCTCCTTACTACCCTTCTCAGCTCCATCCCCTCCACGCTTCTCCCTTTCCTCGTCCCCGCCACCATTCCCATCCCTATCCCCGTCCTTCCCTCCTTCACCCTCACCCCCATCCCCATCACCACCTCCATCCCCACCCTTCTCCCCCTCCTCTCTCTTCTTCCTATTATCCAAATCAAACTGCAGCCTCGTCCGATTCAACATGAGCTCCGCCACCCTCTCTCTCTGCACATACACAGTAACCGCAAGATCAAACAACGCCATTTCCTGCTCTTGTGTGTATTCGCCTTCGCCCACACCGAGACTCTCATGCGGTTCGGGGATTTCATCCGCGCCGAAGAAGGAGTCGGAGGGGGAGGGAGGGGAAGGTGGTGGGTGTGGGGGATCTGAACGGGGTTGTTTGGATGGTTTGGAGGGTTTGGGACTGCGACTGCGACTGCGGCGTTTTTTGTGGTGATGGTGTGGACTGGGGCGACGGTCTCGACGATCTCGACTACGCCGGCGATCTTTACCACGGCCATGTGAAGAGCCGCGACTCCGCTGTCTACTTAGCTTTCGCTCTGGACTTCTTTCCCGCCCTCGACTACGCTGCCGGTCTGCGCCACGGCTCCGCTCTCGACTCTTTCTCACCCCTCTACTCTTCACCCCCTCCTCCCTCCTAACCTGCCCAGAAGGTGGTGGACTTTGCTCACGCGGCCGTTGCGATACCGGTGGGGGCCGTCGCGATGAAGCGCGATCGAGCCTTGCAGAGCGTCCCCGTGGCTTTTCTACACGATGTCCTTCTCCTCTGTACCTATCGTCCCTCTTCACCAACGACCTCGATCGACTGCGACTGCGACTACGACTCCCATCTCCCGATCGAGGAGAAACATCACAACTCCCCCCCATCCCCATCGTCCGGTGTCTCCTCGCCATCCTCTCCAATTCCCCACTATCCAACGCCCCCCGCCTCCTCCTCTCTTCAGACCGCGTGGTACGGCGGGCCGGCTGGTAATGGTCACAGTCTTTCCCATAGCGGTCATAGCCTTTCCCAGTGCCATCCCGTCTGAGCCCCCGACGTGCACCAGGACCCCTTGGCCCTTCACTCAAGGAAATGGATGAGAGAAGCGATAGTGCATCGTCGTCTTGCTGCGAAGGGTAATATCCTGATCCAGAGCGGAACTCGCGGTCTAGTGCGTGCAGGCCTGAACTGAAGGATATGGGATTGGCTTTTGTACCTGGTGTTGGTGTTGGTGTATCTCTCTGCACGCCAGCCATTCTTTTTTGGTGGTAAGCGGAAGGTTCTTGACGGGGCTTCGAGGTGTTTTCTCTGGGTGGTGCCATGGCATCTCGCCGCTCTTTGGACGGCGTGTCTCTGGGAAGTGGAGGTGCGTCGCGCAAAGACTTCGATACTATCGGTTTCCCGGTTGTCATTGATAGTGGCACGGGCTCTGCATTGCGGGTCGAGCGAGGCGGGATGCCGGTTGGATTCGATGGCGTTGCAGTTGCGATACGCGCTTTTACTTCTTCGATCTCTTTCTTGTTGGCCATGGTGAAGTGCTTGGTTAGCATCGCTGGGTCTAGTTCCCTTGGTCTGCGTTCTTTGGAACGCCTTGATTCATTGTTTCCATCCACCCGGGATCGTTTTATGAGAGGCTCTCCGAGTATTTCACCGCCCCCGAAAGGCCTTTTGCCAGTCTTGAGTGGGGGTTGTGCACTGGTTGGCTGTGCTTGATCCGTTGGTTTGTCTGACGAGGGAGTAACACGGAGGAAACCGCTCTTCTCCTGGTGCGAGAATCCTGCACTGGGGGATTGTTCGTCTGCCATGATAAGTATAAGATTGGGTGATGATACTTGCTGTACGGAAAGATGTAGATGCGCTATACGAGAAGCCTGCTCTCGCGATGAACAAGATGCTCGCTCACTTTGCTATGTATGTTGAAGTCTTTGTTTACCATGCACCTTCAGCAGACAATCGCCCACCTCCTTTGCGCCTTTCACTCATCGACTATCATGCTGGGGACAACAAAGACTCGATCAGAGTCAAAGCGCCCGGACAATCAGCGCTTTAGCACAAAGCCGTTCACCAGTGCTACCCCGAATGCATGGCACCTGAAACAAGGGGAAAACTGAAGAAGTCTGCGGACTACATTGAGATAAAAACAACCGAACTGAGTGACCCAACGTCGATGTAAGCCCTGCGGTATTCAGTCTTTTCCTAGGTCGACGTGATGGTACGCTTCTGCGACGATGCGGACGGGCTTATAGACCATGATAGAAGACTATCGAACCCAATAGTCTTGGTGGGCGATGAGGAAAGCTAACAGCAACACTAGAGTTCATGTCAGCAAAAGCCCATCGACTTCTCACTAGAATCGTCTCACCTAGAAGAGTGATGATTGTCGCGATACCCAATGCATGAATAGAGCGGGTTTTGGCGGCCTTGGGTTGGGGTGGATCGACGTCTGCTTTGGTTTCGACGGGCAGACAAGACGCTGTTACGCCGCTTTCGCTTCGAATCTCGGCTACACTGTCGACCCTCTCAAGCGACCTAGACGCTGTGTCGAAAGCTGGAGTGCTATCGGACGAGCTTTTCTCGGAGGTTTCCTTGGCCGTGACGACCAGGTCCGCGGCTTGTTCTTTGCTGTCCATTGCCCTACGCTCCTGTTCTAGCAATTCGAGAATTTCTCGCTCGTTCTCGAGATGCCACAACTTCACCAGCTGCTCCATTGAGGCGTTGTGGCCGAGTTCCCTGCTAATAGTATAGCAAGTAGTTCCAGGGCTAAAACCCCTGAAAATCATATCCGCTGACACCTTGCCTGGTACTTTTACCTTCATAACTGTACATTCCCATCCTCCGAATTCCCCCTGTCCACCATATTCAATTTTCGTTCTGTGGACAACGTTCCTCTCGTACTTCTGCAAGAACAGGACGATAAGTTGACCTATAGTACGAGACCAAATGGGATCATTGTGGCGTAGGGATATAGAACAAAGTTTGACAAAATTGACCCACAAGAAGCGTGTAACAGGAGATGGGCGTTCATCCAAGAGTTTTCCAAAGCAGGCCACGATTCTCTCAAGCTCTTCAGCTTTCTCGGTCGTGGCCAACCAACTCATCAAACAGTGGAGGACGATGCCACGAGTCTGATCAGATAGCGGTGGTTCGTCAAGTCTTGAAACCCGCCAAAGAATATATGAAGTATTACCTAGCCAGGCCAAGATAGAAGCCGGAGCTTTAAGTCGGAATTTACGTGTACGTCTATCCCACGTGTTTTTACTGTCTGTTCCTTTAATACTCAAAGCACAAAACTCGTCTGCAGCATCGTCGACGCATTCCTCGGAGGGAGGTAGCTCTTTCTCCAGCCAATCCGGGAATTTTCGTGAGATCAAATGCTCCAGCTGCACAAGGAAGTCGCCCTGCGACCTATCTTTTCCAGAGTGAAACCGTAGCTCGATGATTCTACCGTATAGGTATGTCCAGTACAGCGGGTTGATAAGAGAAGAAGGTATGCGTTGGAATTCTGCCAAATGCGACTGTGAGATTGCTTCAATCGCATCGAACTCGCCCAATCCATGCTTCAGGATTGATGATTCTTCAAGAAATTCGATAACAGTGCGATGTACGAACAGAATGCATCTCGATCCAGCGGGTTTAGAAGGGTCGGGTTCAGGTCTGGGGTCCTCGGACCCCCCTTCTTGCTTGCAGACTTCAGGGTGGTCTCGATCCTCGACCAGTCCCCTACAATACCCATGTAGTTGTCTCCGAGCTTTTTTTTCATGCTCTTCGTACCATTTTTGTGGGTCTTGTCCGTCTTGGTAGTCCATGACAGGCAATATAGAAGGCTCCTCCACCGATGACAGTGCGTTCATTTCATTTGCATCAAGGTGTAGACAAGACAGTAGCGATAGTTTGATCGGCAAAGTCTCGTGTTTTAGCACCATAGCAAAGATTTGATGCGCTCTTTCCCTACAGATTTGGGAGATAGAGTCGAGAAGATGATTGAACAGCTCCTTCAACTCAGTAGGCAGTTTGGCCAACTCCCTTTCAAAAAAAGAGGCATCATGACCGTCCTCCAACGCTTGGCGGAGCTGTTTGACGACGAGTACAACCCAGAAGAAGATGCCATCTGACTTCTTGACAATCTCACTTGTAAGACGTTCTTGGGTGTTGTAGTCTTGCACAGATTCGAGCCTAGAACGTACGAAACACTCCATATCGTGCCTGGTGAGATCCTGTAATCGTATCCTTGGATCTCCAGCAAAAGCGTTCTCAAACACATTCTCTTCCCGGCTGGATACACATAGCTTGATGGAGCTTGGAGAGATCTGTGTCCATTTGCGAAGTGTGTCGACCATGTATTTCTGATCGTATTGGGGTATGTCCTCGTACTCATCCAAAGCGTCGATGAAGAAACAGAATCGATATGATTGCTGAACGGTTTCATCCCGTAGGAGGGCCATGAAGCCATCGCGAATTTCATCCGGGGAGAGGCTATGTGGTAGCTCCATCCGACCGTCTTTGATGCTCATCCGATGTTCCCAAATCTCTGGGAATGCCTTCTTCGTCAACTCCTGGTGGGATAACAACAGTTGATAAAGTGACGATCTCTCCAATCCGTTGAGTGACTTTTGTAATCGCAGTTTCGCGGGTTTCCAGAAGAAGTGGCTTGCCATCACAAGCGTTTTATTATCTGTGGTTGTCAATGGACACGTTAGACGTCAGGGAAGAACAAAGTACCTGCCCACGCCAACAGCTGTTTACGTGTTTCCGGATGCTTGTACAGGAATTTCATGAGTGTGGATTTGCCCGACCCCAGCTTTCCCGCGATATGGAAGATTCCACAAGCATGATGTAGCCATGAAAGGTATTTTTCGCGAGCGTTAGTCTGCAATGTGACATCGTCGACGTCTGCATCTTGCTCCACGATCCATCGAAAGGTCTCGCTGTGC
Source organism: Alternaria metachromatica (assembly GCF_023757995.1). Taxonomy (NCBI): domain Eukaryota; kingdom Fungi; phylum Ascomycota; class Dothideomycetes; order Pleosporales; family Pleosporaceae; genus Alternaria; species Alternaria metachromatica. Next base: position 179,447 of record NW_026055536.1, read on the forward strand.
TCTTTCGCAATGACATCAACTCTGGCCTCCATTCCTTCAAACGCAAGGTCATTGAGGAAACTCCGAGCTACGACCGATTCTTGAGCTACTTCCGTCAATCCAAGTAGGTCTTTCAACTGATCTAGGGCTTCAACACCCAAGGAAGCAACACATGTGCCTCGGCGAATACGCTCGATCTGTTGCGGTAACGTTTGCAAGATTGCTTGGTTTGATTGCGCATGATTTCCAAGGGCCTGGAGCTGCGCATGTACTTTCGAACTATTCCTGTATCAGAGAAAGGGCCCAAGAGCGACATCGTGACATTGACTAACCTTGTGAACTTGTCGAATTGCAGATGCAGCCGGTTACGGCAGTCTGCTAGCTTCTCTCCGAGTTCTTTCTTCTCTTTTCTGTACTGATGATTCTTTATCAATGAGCCTGCGATTTGACGCTTCGAGCCTGGCCTAGTTGGAGCAATCTTCTTCAGAAGGCGGAGGATCTGGTCTGACAGCTCACGGCACTCCTGAGCTAATTGACGAAGGACTCGTTCATCGTAGCTTTCCGCGTCCGTGGTGGGAGGGTCCAGGCTCGAACTTAGATCGCGCATCTGAATGGTAACTTCCTCCAGACTCTTGTTCTCCAACGTCATGCCGCTGGCAGAGTCGCGCATTTCCCTCGCAGAGCCGACCAGCTTTGCGCCGAGATCGACAAACTGAATGATATTGGCGATCAAGCCAATCGCTGTTAGGGCTTCCATGGTGGGCGATGCGCGAGATCAAGAATTCCATGTATCAGGGCAAAATGCGAGCTAGAACGCCATATCAGGGAACAAACCAGTGTCCAATTTCGGAACAAAAGGCTACAGCTCTCGTGAGCTGAAGATACACAGCGGGTGTGAAAATTGAGATGGGAGACGGAAGGCGCGCAAGACAACCCCTCATTGCACTACCCATGGCGAAGCTGTGCCGCAACCATGCAGACGTCCAATGTGAGCGCGTCGATCAGCGCTGCCGTCCAATCTATGCACGGTAATAGAGGCTGTGTACAAGAAACCTGTACGGTGACGCATACGAAAAGTGAGTGGACTGGACAGGGTGGAAAGTGAGTGGACAGTGAGTGCAGGCTGCACATGGAACGGGAAGGTACCACCCACTACCCTGCACCTTCGTCGAAGGAAACAACCAGACACCCAATACAGCCCTGGGAAGGGTGATAAACGTAAGTACCTTCCTTCCTGTGGGCAATGTAGACTGCAGCGCACCTGTTTAGTCCCTTCCCTGCGTAAGTGCTCGCGTGGGGTCGCAACATCACTGTGCTGTTGTGGGTGAAGAACATGGGGCAAAACCCCTCTGGTTCGTTACGGCCGTTCCTTTGCGCATGTACATGATCTACACGATCTACACGTGTCCGCATTCCTCACATTCGCACCTATTATATCCTCCTGAGCACGATCAGGTAGCCGGCGGCGTAACCAGCCCATCGCACTCCTTCGCTTCCACCTGGGTATCATCCTCCTTCTCTATCCGTCTCGACTTCGCACCGATCGCACCGCCAGGGTGATTCGTTCTAAACACAGCCTTTGTCTCATCTTGATGTAACGCCTCTGCGACGGTCAACGCCAACATGTCGCCCACCGCAATGGTGACAGTTGTGCTGGTAGTCGGCGCGCAGACGCCAAATGAGACCTCCTCCAACTCATGTATGGGCGCAGGCAGCAGTATGGAGTTGGGCCGGTCGTCAAGGATCGGGCAGTCTGAGGGTTTCGTATGCGATGTGATGGCGAGGATGGGTGTGTGCGTGGGTATGTGCTCGAGGAGGGCCATGAGCTCTGCTGTCTTGCCAGAGTAGGAAATGAACATGATTGCGTCGTTCTACTTATATCAGTACAGCCCTTAACATCTAGGGTTTGGATATAACTCACCTTCCTGATGTCACCGAGATCCCCGTGCAGTGCCTCAGCAGCATGCATGAAGGAGCTCGCTATGCCCAGACTCTTCATCGTCGCGACCATCTTGCGCCCCACCAAGCCGCTTTTGCCCACTCCGCATATTATGAGTTTACCGCCAGTCTGGCTGGTCTTCGTAATGACTTCGACAGCCTGGAGGAGACCATCGCGCGCCACATGGTCGGACTCATATAGAAAAGTGACCTGCGAGAGCGCGGTGGCAGCAGTCGAAAGAACGTGGACGGCGCGCGAGAGCAGACGCGATCCTTCAGAGTCGCTTGCGGCTAACGGCGGGGTAAGAGGTTGGGTATCAGAACCCGCTCGTTTTCTCTTCAATGTTGCTGGCGGGGACGATGTGCGTGATAGTGGAGAGGACTCAAATGTCGCGGTCATGTTGGTGTGAAATGTGGAAGATCGGCGGACGTGACGTGAACGCAGGGTCAACTGCTGCTGTATATCAACAAGGCCCTGGCGATCTATGCGACAGGTCTACACATGCGCGATCTAGATTAGTCTTCCTCGGGCAGCATCGGAGGCGGATCCCAGTTTAGTAGGCGTAATACACTTATCGATGTAGCAGCGCGACGCGACACAACCACCAGACGGAGTTGCAACAAGCCCTGGCGGGCCTGACAGCCCCTCCATGATGACAATTCGTCGCATGCCGGCTCGAAACAGGCTTCAGGCCTCGTCCGCTTACTCGGAAGATACCAGAAGGCCGAGGGCGCGAGCCAGACCAGTAGTCTATGGTGATAAAGAAAAATGGATGGCGATATCTACGCTAGAGATGACATGCATGCAGCATGGGCCCGCGACTAGTCCGGAAGCAAAGATAGCCGTTGTCATCAGTCGAGACCAACCATCAAACCACGTTTCTGTCACTGTAGCGTCTGATCGCGAGGAATAGTCGTCCATGTTTAAGGTAGGGAACTGCATACGTGCGTAGACGGCAAACCGCTAGGTCCCGCTATGCTGAGGGCGGAGCGCCCGCTGCTTCGGTGAGTTTTGCCCGCCGAGCCCCCATACAAACCAGCCCCTCCTCCACCCCGTCAAGCTTTGTCATGCCCAATTCCTTCCTGTAGAGCGCTTGCGCTTGCTCGCCGCCGGTCAAGAGGACCATCCACCGGAGGTTTTCCATTCCGGCGCAGATCTCGCGACAGCATGCGATGAGCCATTTGCCGAGTCCTTGGCCCTGGTGTTCGGGGATGAGGTAGACGTCTGTGAGGTAGGCGAGCGTCGTGTAGTCGGTAATGAAGCGCGCCATCCCAATAGGCTTCTTGACGCCGTCCGAGACAGAGTATACACCTAGAGTGAGACTGTTGTCAAGCATGGTCGACAGGTCCGTGAACGAGAGCGGTTTCGCCCAAAACATTGCGTCCGTCGCGTAGGCTTCCTGGACGAAGGTGAACGGAAGGAGCGACCGGTCGGAGGATATGAGGTAGGTGCCCGAAGCGACAGTGCGCTCCCATTGGAAGATTTTTGAGTCCATCTTGTGCTTGGATTGATGATTTAGAGTGTGTGGTTGCAGATGTTGGCGAGCAGCTTCCCAATATACCTTTTGAGTCAACAGGTCCTGTGTTCGGGGATATTCGCGACCCCTCGCGCCCTAGACGCCGACACCACCACCATCCAACCACCGTGCGACAACGCGACGACTTCAACTCCACCTTCAGCGCTGGACCTGGAACAGATGGCATGCGCAGATGGATGCCGCGATGCAAGAGCGAGGAGGTAGTCATCGCGACTGCCTTTTTCAAATGGCGGCACTTAGGTGAGGAAGGTGCATACATACGGGTAAATCGTCAAGATTATGAGAACAAGTAGTCAATTGCACGCTACATATAGCATACGCCCGTTCAATCGCGCTTACCCAGTCACTTGTAGTAAGCTGCGAGGATGTTTACTCCCAGTCGCATCATGACCACCTGCAGTCACGTGTCGATCACGCCCCTGTTCGTGGTCAGTAAAGCTCTTCAATACCAGCGGATCTACCCACAATCACGGCCTTCGCAATGCGCCATCAACGTGTCTTTCCAAATTTCTCGGTCCAGAGTGGCGGGAGTGACACGAAAGTCTTCATACCCATCCAGCGCCCCATACAACTCATAGCCAGCCTCGATCAGCTGCCGCATCAGAGGAAATAGCGCGCTCACGCGTTCGGAGAGGAGGCACATGGTGGTTTCCTCGTCATACGTGTACTCCCCTGGGCCATAAATGTAATCTACTCGCAGGTGGAAAACGATCGATGCGCCAGGCGCGAGCTTGAATAGGCATTGTCGGAGTGGAGTGGCGTCGTCTTCGTCGAATTGTTCGCACAACTCGACCTCGACATGGCGCAGCAGACGATCGCCTTCCAGACCGAGACCCCAGATATCAGTCTCGAAGAACTCAGCGACCTCCGTAGGTGTGAGATATAGCCACAATTTGGTATGATAATACCAGCGACGTGCAAACTCGCTCATAGTGTCCAGATCAACAAATTTCTCGCTACACATATGCGCGTATCCGTATCCGCGTTCCTCGGCATAACCCGCAACAATATCCCGGTATGGCTCGTCGACGTCTTCGAAGTACTCGTTGTTGATGAAAATCGGTTCATCTCGAGCAGGGGAGAGGATGTGGTCGTATATCATGTCCCGGAGCTCGCGTGGAAGCTTATGTTGCATGGCGGTACACAATGCCCGACAGGACTGCTGGGCGTAATGTTCGATATGGGCATCGGCGAAGTTTTCGTATTCTGACTGCGTACGATCCAGATTTGCGATTTGGGACGCCGTGAGTAGTGCACTGTTCTTGTCCAGAACATGGTCGATAAGTGCGCAATACCTGAGTGTGCTGGTCCTCATATTAGCACTAAACATCCACTTCATCAATGACCCAGGTGTCTACATTGCCTTCAGGGTTATCGCGACTCTCATTTTCGTCCCCATGTATGCTGCAGCTCGCCTGTTCAGATTCTTGTATGAGGCTTTTGAGATGACTTACATGTACACGTTTTCACGAGTCAAATCGACTGTGTGAGCCATGTTGCTTTCGCTTTTGGGGGGCTTAGATGGTTGGGTTGAAGTTCTGAGAGATTTGGTTGGGTTGAATCAGGTCTGCGGGCTACATTAAGACAAAATCCTGCAAAGTAGGTAGCTTAACGGCAACGTAGGCTCCAGGCTGTTTGGGCTTTTTCTAGATTAGCGTGACTGACCTGTAATCCACATATTTCACTCCGTAGGTTGAGTCTCTGGCCCGTGTGTTCTTTCTCTTCACATGCACTTTGGATGACTGATCACAACGCCGCGTTGAGAAAAGCACCCCTCCTCAGCCCCTACAGTCTCAACTACCCGCCCCAACCTTTCTTCAACCACATTCTCTACTCACTCGTTATTCAGCCATCGCCATGGACGTGCGCACTCCGCCCGCTGTAGGATTCTTTCTCGACCATGCATACGTTTCCCAGTAAGTTCCGTCCGAAGTCTACGAATCTAGCGGCTGCTAATAGTTTCAGTACCCTCAGGCACATCCAGATCCTCAAACACATCGAAGTACCCGACCGAGCCAAGCTCAATCGCACAAGGCCTCATCAAAAGCGTAGTAATCTTACCTTGAAGACCCGACAACGATTCCAAAATCTCAACCAAAAGCTGGCCAAAATCACCGCAAAACTAGACCAGCTCGAGAACGTTCTCCAGCAGTACTTGGAGGATTTCACGGCTTACCGTCAGCGAATCGTTCTGGAACTACTACAGACGGAGTTTGCCCGAGAACTTCGCGATGAGGTATACGGCTATATGATAGGCGGCGACCAGTTGGCGATCAGTATCAATCATCATGACCTGGTCGCGACTGCCTCGCCAGCATTCGCCATACCCGGCCACACGATCGCAAGTCGTTCCAAGCACTTCCAGACGTCACTCACACGTGGTGGTTATGGCCACTTACTCGAAGCGAGGGCGATACTCAAGGACACGATGCTGGAGCTAGCGCACGCATGGTACAGGCTCTCCACGTTTCGCTTCATGCAAGCCATCCACGTCGAACTATTTCTCAGAACCGACTTTCATGGCTTCGGCCTCGATACGCAGAAGCTGATCCGGAGTGTTGAGGGTAAAGTAGCCGCCACGGATAGCTCTTGAGGTTTTTTGCTAACTTGTTACTAGTATGTACTCTCCTTGCTACGCTTTAGCCAAGGCAATTTAAGACATCTTATTATTTGTATTCTCAAATTTCATTTTATTATCGGTACTAACAGCTTGATAGCTATTCACCCCTGTCATCTCTTCTGGAGATTGCAGCAAACTAGCTAAAGACTTGGCGGAACTTCACACTCTCAAGACTGGTGCCAACATCCTACTCAGCTTCCAGGCTATACCGACAGACGCAGTGTTCAGGGCAATGGCAGACCCCAGCGCAGCAGTCCCGCCTCACGATCTCGCACTTCTCTTTCCAGGCATTCAGAACTTGATTGCAGCCGAATACCGTGTCACGGTGAAGCTGGGCTACCACTTGAAGTTCAAGGTTGTAAGCGAGGAGCTGACGGAAGAGTGTTGGAAAGAGAAAATCGAGGATAATGACAAAGTAAGTCACATGGTGTGGGGACAGACACTCGCTAAATTTGTCCCAGGCCATACTTGCGAAACGCGCCCTTCGTGAATGAGCGGCCAGTGATGAATCCGATTCGTCTGACGAGTTTGTTGAGTCTGCATTGTAGACTACAGGGTGATGGAAGAGGGCGAAGTGCAAGGTAGTATCTTGTGTTGGAGAGGACATGGCGATGGAAGAGGGAGAAGTGCAAGGTCATAGCTTGTGCTGGGGATGACATGGTATAGAAGGGTGGACACACTGATCTTTCAGCTATCACGCGAGAAGCGTACAGAGTCTAAAGAATGAATTTCTTCAAAAGATTGGCAAGCTTCTCAGGCTGTTCAAGTGCCAAACTGTGCCCGCATTCCTCGAACACCTCGGAAATATGCACCTTCTCCGCCGCAGACTCCATCTGCTCCTGAACCAACGGACCAAAGAATCTGGATTCCGTCAGTATCAACCGCATCAAAACATCTCCTCATCGCAAAACTTACTCCGGCGCCCCCACAGTCATAACACAACACCTCAACTTCCCCCCGGTCAAAATCTCCTCCTCAACATCCACATTAACCCAATGCGCCCTATAACTCTCCAGCACACCCCTCAACCCGCCCGGCGCCTTCAAACACCTCACCCACTCATTCACAGCCACCTGATCCAGCGCACTAGGATTATAACACTCAGCCTTCATGAAATGCGTCCAGAACTCTTCTTCCTTCCCCTGAATCAACATCTCGGGTACATGCGGCAGCCAAAAGAAAGGGATATGCCAGTTCCACACGCCAGCCTGGTTATACTGCGCTGCGATGTTTTTGCGCGTGAAGAAGGTTTGTTTGGTAAGCGCGTAAGAAAGCAGCATCTCGCAGAAGGAGAGGTGTGTTACGCGTTCGGGATACAGGCCCGCGAGGCAGAAGGCATATGTTGCGCCGCGGTCTTCGCCATGGACGGAGAATTTCTCGTACCCGAGTTGCGTCATGAGTTCGGCCATGTCTTTGGCGTTGGTGCGCCCATCGTAGCCTTCGCTTGCGGGGGGCTTGTCGGTTGCGCCGAAGCCGCGGAGGTCGGGGGCGATGATGGTGAACTTTTTGGTTAGTAGGGGTAAGATGCGGTACCAGTAGTAGTGTGTTTTGGGTGTGCCGTGGAGGAGGAGTAGGGGTGGGCCGGATCCGGATTTGATGTAGTGGAGGCGGATGCCGTTTACACGTGCCATGTGGTGGTGGACGGGCTTGCCATCGTGGTCGTGTATTTCTGGCATCGCGGAAAGGGTGCAATTATTCTTGATACGTTCCTATCGGGCCTGTTGGTCTTGTACCACGTTGGGCTGTTCCAGCAGTATGGTGGTGGTTGTACCCCACATCCAACGTCATGGTTCACCGATAGGTGAGCGGAGCCAGTTCCGCACTATGAACAAAAGCAAATCCATTGCACACCACCTTCACTTTTCAGCATCGTACGATGATCTGAATTTAAGACTTCGAGAGTTATGAAACCCGCCATATTGAACATTCATATCCTGTTCTCACGTGGAAGGTCAATGGAGATTGACTCGTATCGATTGGGAAGTTTTCGCATTGTCAATACAGCTTGGAGTACTGTCTTTTAGTCTCTATCTCTTTTTTACAACTGTTCCGCCTCATGAGTCCGGAATGGCAGCAATAGCCTCAACCTCGATCAGAAAGTTGCCAGGTAGCTTGCCAACCTCAACAGCCGTGCGGGCTGGCTTGGGGGTGGGCAGCATAGCAGCGTAAACCTCGTTCATCGCGCTGTAATCCGACATGTTGGCAAGGAAGACCGTGGTCTTCATAACGTAGTCCCATGACGTGCCGGCTTCTTCGAGGATGACCGCAATGTTCTTGATGACTTGGGCCTGTATTGCGTGAGTATGAGTCCAGGATGAAGCTTGATTTGGCTTATGTACCGTTTGGGCTTCAATGCCGCCTGCTACAATCGATCCATTGAACGAAGGGACGGTTCCTGAGGTGTAGACTATGCCCTTCGATGTCCATGCACCACTCGCTTGACAGTAATTAGCACGTAGTCATCAGACATTGGCTGGTAGCATACAGAGAATGGGTCCCTGGGTACCAAGATAGGTCACAACTGGTTGCTCAGCGAGCTTTGGTGTTGGCTTGGCAACTACGGCACCAGTAACGGCGAGGAAAGTAGTGACAATGGAGGTGAAGGAGACCATGATGAAAGATTACAGCGATTGAGTCCTGCGAGGGTATGGACGTAGAGGCACGAGTATAATGATATGAGTATTCCGATATCGTTGGCCCTATACAGTCTTATAAGAGTTGGCAATGCTCGCGGATCATCATCTCCCGACTCTTTCGTGTTCGGTCAAGTCTGACCGCCCGCGTTGTACCGAATGCCATGGCTTCCAAGAGCTGCGAGTGTCCATGTACCAAGTAAAGCTCGTTGCCAATGTTGCTCCGACATGCAGCCAGTATTGTTGGATTCCAGCCACGGCTGAGGATCCGCGATACAGTCAGACCCGTTTGTAATGGTTAACGGTCCGCCGCCGGCTCCAAGGTACCGGAATGTCCACCAGGAACTGTACTACCTGCACTACACTCAGGTTGGCAGGGCCTCGCGCAACCGTTTCGGCGCCATCGTGGGGTTCAAAATCGCGTAGATATCCAGAGAACACTAGAAGAGGAAGGAGGATAGCACTTGTGGCGAGGTGGAGCGAAGGTCAGCTAAGCTATCGCGAGAAGGGCCGTCGAAGATGTAGTTCGCCTGGGCGCCGAGATATCTCTGCATTTGTATCCTGCGTTTAACGCGCACTGTGAAGCGCGCATTCGTCCTGACGTAACGTGAGATAAAGGCTGCAGGGTGTTGAGATAAGAGTCGGGGTTTAGGCCAGCCGTTGCGCGTTATCGCAATCGTGGCTCCACCTGGGGTATCCATGGCTTGCCGCTCATTTGCCGAGAGGATCTAGACCCCTGTCTGAACTTCCTTCCGTGAAGGACAAGCCTTTCCCTGCGGAGTTTTGACATTGTTCCCGGACGAAGTCTATGCCACGTTTTTGGCATATCTTGTGTCCGACTCATGCTGGTAGCTCAGCCCCACCTGGACACGTTCAGTGCGTTGGAGGGTCGCGCTGGACGAACATGCACATCATCGCACGCACCCCGCTTCTGTGTCACCTTCGCAATAACGCAGTCGATAGGGTGTGTAGCCTTGTTCTTGAGATATGTTCTGTAAGAGTAGTGCCCTTCGTTCTTGTTCGAATGCCTAACGGCCCACGATGTCTTGTGTCGAGGGGAACCGCATTGGATGGTTCAAGGTAGCATCGTGAAGTTGCATACGCAGCGCTGGTATCAGAGCCGAGATCGCTCGGAATGACGGTCGTGGCTAAGCCGAGCCTCCTGTCTTATCCGATGTGGGTTATCTTTTCGCTGGTAGGAACCTCAGTCCACAATGCCATCTCTTCCGTAAGCTGAGTCTCCACACTATCACCCGTACTGCATAGCACTACTGCACCTCGCTTCGAGGGTATACTGCGGGTCAACTGTAACAGGCATTTGGGCGTGTCGCGTACCCCATCTTACTTACGAAAAGTCTTGTAGAAGTCGCGCATGGCGACGCCCTGTAGTCCTTATCGCGGCCGAATGCATAGAATTTCTGTCAGGCCAACGGCAAACGGTCCGTCGCAACAACAACTTCCGATGATCATAGCCACGCCCTACGACGATAAGGCTTGGTGACCAACGGGAATGCGAAAGAAGCTGTAAGCTTGTGCAGTACTGCCCGCTGTGGTCGTGCATGTAGATCCGTATATGAGCAGGGCATCTTTCCCTTCATCTCACACTCCTCATCACATCCATCTCTTCTTCACACCACAATGAAGGGTCTTTTCACAGCCTCTTCGGCTGCCCTGTCTTTGGCTGGTGGTGCTATCGCCAGCCCAGTTGCTCCTCGATCGGAGGTTGTGTTCTTCAAGCCCCTGGCTGTCACATCCAACTCGGTACACAACGTCCATGTCGGCTATGGAGACGATGACTTCGAGGGCGAGATTCGTCTGGTGTATGGCGAATGCGGCATGAAGAGCCACGCCGACGGTCACCACGATGTGGCATCCCACTACATCAAGCGATCAAGTCGTCCCGAGCGGTTCGTCTGGATCGTACCGGATGATGCTGTCCACGGCGGATGCCTTCACGCCTACTCAGGCTCCAACCTGATTGGCCGATCAGCGCCCATCTCGATCCAGCATCCACCAAGGAAACGAGAAGAGATCTCCGACGTGGCTGATGCCATGGGTCCTTGGTTCGACGGTGTGGCCTACATGGAGGCGAAGCAAAACAACGCATCATATGCCGCAGTCGAGAAGAGCAAAAAGATCGCCATTGTTGGTGGAGGTATGTCGGGGTTGATGACAAGTCTTCTCCTCGACTCCGTAGGCATCCACGATTGGCACATCCATGAGTCCTCGCAGCGTATCGGTGGCCGTATCCGGACGAAGTACCTTGCAGGCAGCACACCCGAGCAATACCAGTACCAGGAGATGGGGCCTATGCGATTCCCTGTCTCGATCACCTACCCGGACCAGAACGAAACACTGGAAATCAATGACCACAAGATGGTTTTCCAGCTCGGAGACGTCCTGAACCAGATGAACGGAGGCAATACCAGCGATCTTGCCGTCAACTTCATCAACTGGATCCAATCGAGCCCAAACCTGCCCGCTAACTCAAATGGGTACCGTCTGCCAAACGGTCGTATCCCTAGCGCAGCGCAGATCAAGAGCAACGCAACGGCCTACACATTGCCAGCAGCCGAGGGCCCAGATGAGGAGGCCGTGGAGAAGGCGGAGGAGGCATACGAAGAATTCGTTGGATACACACCGGAGGTCGAGCGGGAAATCGCAACCAATGTCTTCAAGGCTCACAAGAACGCCGTCGACAAGGGTCTCTTCCATTGGTCTGAGGCTGCGTACATCAAGTACGCGCTGAACGCGAGCGATGATGTTGTGGATTACATCACTGGCAACGCCGACGCTCCGATCTGGGAGTACGACACTGTATACTTCAAAGCCACGGATTGGCGAACCATTGACAAGGGTCTGGAGTCGTTGCCTCGTGCATTCTACCCCCACGTTCAGGATCGCTTGACTCTAGGACGCAAGGTAACCGGCCTAAAGCACGATGAGAGCACCGGAAAGATCGCTGTCCAATGGCGCCAAGATCCTTTCGCCATGGAGCCGGAGAGTGAGGAATACGACTACGCAGTCGTCGCGGTGCCTTTCTCCAAGGTCAGGCTCTGGGATCTCCCCCAGTACTCCTCGCTTCTGTCGCGCGCCATCAGCGAGATGAACTACCAGCAGTCCTGCAAGGTCTCTCTACACTACAAGACTCGTTTCTGGGAACACCTCCCAGAGCCCATCATCGGTGGCTGCGGCTCAGTCGATATCGCAGGTATCGGCAGCGTTTGCTACCCCGCGTACAAGGTCAACTCAACTGGGCCCGGTGTCATCCTTGGATCGTACATCTCTGGTACGCTAGCACGCTCGGTGGGTGCGCTCAGCGAAGAAGACCACGTAGCAATGGTCCAGCGGGCGATGGTGGAAATTCATGGCGATGTGGCTTCCGAGCAGTGGACTGGTGCATACGAGCGCCAGTGCTGGGAGACCGACGAGCACCAAGCCGGTGCTTGGGCCTCCCCATTCGTTGGCCAGCAGGATCTGTTCCTGCCCGCCTACTACAAGACCGAAGCCCAAACCATCTTCATCGGTGAGCACACCAGCTACACACACGCTTGGATCTTCTCAGCACTTGACTCCGCCGTGCGCGGCACTTCGCAACTGCTGCTGGACATGGGTCTGGTCGACGAGGCGAAGCAGATCGTGGATACCTGGATGGGAAGGTGGATCTCCATCTAGATGGATCGATAGAAGAAAGTAAAAGCTAGATAAATAACATAGCAATGAATAATGTCTGATCAATGCGACGATGAACTGCAATGGTGATGAAGTAAGGTCGTGAGAATTATTGAAAGACGCGTGGTGCAGGCGCGATGGGGTGCGACTCCCCTGCGATGGCGTCATCGCCCCTGAAAGTTTGAGACCGAGGCTTTCACATGCATGTCTCCAGCCATCCATCAACATCCTCGCAGAGCTCTCTTCGGTCCCCCATCAATGAGGTGATAACAATCGCGCTTGAAGCCGTCCTGCGTCGGCGGAAAATGCGATCGTCCAGCCAAGTGCCATGTCGTTCGTGTCGGCTGCCCATAGTGCCGATCATGGGAGTATCCTTGGCGATGGCAGTTCACGTGACCACGCGTTCGATCACCCAAACACAATTACTAGCTGCACTTGAGCAACCCGGACACGACGGTTGATGTCGCGGCTTCACGAACTCGAGCCAGTATTACTCAATGTCTTGCACGTTTAGACTGAGCGATCGCGACGACGTTGCCATCTTACCTATGCAAGATGGATCCTAAACAAGTGCGCTGCCGTCTGCATCAGTATAGAAGAAAAGGAGTAGCCAAAACCCAAGGTGATGTAGGCTTCTAAGAAACCGATTCTTCTCTTGTTGTATAGCGTGATGCTACCACGAAACCCGATCGATGAGCCAACTCGTCATTTCCGAAGTCGCGCCGCACCCCGGTAGAAGTCTGAATATGTAAATGTTACGGAGTTCACCTTGCGCCCAACTTGGTGTTTTCCGACAGTAACATCTCTCGACTATGGAGACATCCCACCCAGAGAATCCAGTGCGGTCGGCTGGAGCGCTCAAGCGATTCCGTGACATGCTTGACAAGTAAGGCAAATCTTCAAAATTCACGTGTCTTGTGCTGATAGCTCAAAGGGACTGGTCTGATACAGAGCCCTGCAGAAAGAAGCTCAAGACCGAAATTCGCAAACAGAAACGAGCAATTCTCATTACCAACGCGCTGTTGCGTGGATCGAAGCGCCTTGCTGACACTCCTTACGGACTTGCTATTCACGCCGCCGCGCAAGCCTGGAAGAGACACGCGAAATTCCTTCCGTACGAAAACTCTGTTGCAGTACTGAAGAAGAAGTACAGCTTTCACAACTACAACAAAGAAGTACGTCGTTACGTATGTCACGGACTACTCGAGAAGATCGCAGCGCGAGAGATTAGGGACCTTATATACGGATACCTGGTTGAGCCTGGTCTGGTCACGCTCGTCGAGTCCTCGGATAGCCTCAGGGACGAGCGTGAGAAAGACTATAGATATGTGGGTAGCCGCCGACTAGCATGTCTATTTTTAAGAAACCACGAATATTGGGGCTTCGACTTCCTCTGCAAGCAGTCTGGGTTACCAGAGATCTTCCAGTGCGAGCATGTCGGTCACAAGTTCTTAGTTGAACTAGTGCAGCACTGGTACAGAGTCAACACCTTCGCCATTGAGCGTCCCGATGACTTGTCTCTTATCCCGGACTTCGCCATTCAAGATCGTTGGCAGCTGGGTATCGTGCCGCGCGATCACATCAAGAACCTGGAGTTTCCCATTCACATGGCCTTCGTCGCTCGAGACGACAATGGCAAGCCTCCACCGCAACTGCCGCTGCTGTGCAAGGGACTGGAACAGTTCCTGCAGTTCAGTCCTGGTACCAGGATCAATCTAAAGATTGTGACCAGCACACCACCTAGGAGCAGGTTCATCAAGAGCCCTTTCTCATCGCGCAATATCGTCTCACGAGTACCGGAAAATGGCCGCATCTGGACGCGCAACGAGAAAGCGATACTGGAGTTTGTTAAGGATTTAGAAAGCGGACTTTTCGACACGTTCAAGAGACTTTGTAATGCTGGGCTTCTGCTGGTGTTTAATGTGGACCCTTACTATGTGGGTCCCAATTTGGAGATTAAGGTCTTTAATGCCGAAGAGATCACGTATGATTTGTGGGCTGAGAAGATATTGGCGTTTGAACAGGAACTGAAATGAGGATTGAGGTAACTCCACCTCACAGGCCACTATCACAACATCTAGCCCAACCCCTCATGGGTCATTTCCACTCCAGTACACCATGTCATATCAAATGTATCCCCTAATGTATAATCGATGCATCAACAGCAACCTCCCGACACCTTTTTCTAGCAACTAAATCCACAATCTGTGGTACGGCATCTACCGTCGCCGTAATAAGCTGTTAAACAGCTGCAGATATCGGGGGTAGCTTGTGTCTAGTGTTGGTTAGAAAGTACATTAGGAAGACTCCGGACTGTAGGTCACTTACATCGAGACATTGCTCGTACCAGAGTGCGCAGATGTAGCACCATAATAGTGGCTTTCCGTCAGCAGCTTCGGCCGCGACGGCCGCAACCACTGCAGCGTCAATTGCGGTGACATCGGGGCGCAGAGCTAATGATGCAGGGACTGCGATGGCAGTTGTGGCCATGAAGGCGGTGATGAGCGAGAGGAAGTGCATGGTTGGTGTTTATTTCTGTGGTAAGTTCTGGTAGATGAACACTCGATTGCGGAGTGAGTTCTTTCAAATTGGTGTGATGATTGTCTTTCAAAAGACGTAGCACAGGCTCTTCTTATAGTTGGGAGGCTCCTGGTGTCAGTAGTAATGCGTCAACCGCGGCGCGAGCGCTATCACGGCGTGGCCCTTTGCCGAGGAGTGAAGGACGAAGTCGCGATTTAACCGCTGGTTGAGTGAATGTTGGTTGCGAAAGCAGTGAACCCCTTACTTATCATGAGGGGTAGCTGTCTTGATGCATATGCCAGTGTGCCAATTGACGAGTGTATATGACGTGTTTTGACGAGATCGCAATCATCAGCAGGTGCGTGGTACTAGATCTGTACTCGATCTTCTATATCGAGCCCTTTCTCAGGTTGGTTCACGCTGCGGCCACATGTCAACAAGCTTAACACTGTCCTGTAGCTTGTTGCTCTGGGAGAAGGGTTTAACTCGTTTGATCTGTCATTGTCGGCCGGGAGCTATACGATCTGCTTTCCAATGAGGATTCATAGGGATTGCTACTGTCTATAGCCTACAATAGTCTGTGCGAGTCAATCGCCTTCAATATATCTCTTTACCATCTCCATCGGGCTCTCCGACAAGCGCAGGTGTATTATGAGCTGCTCTTGTGTGACACCCCCGCAGCTGATATCGGCTTCCTACCAACAGCACATGCAAGATAGCTAAACCTCCGCAGCATCGTCTGTATAGTTGCGGCGTGGCACTGACGGCTCATGTCGATGACGTCGTGTCGCTGAACATGCCCACCAGCGATTGAACAGTTAGGGGACCTCGGGAGTAAGGGCGTGAGTCACATCGGAGATGGTGTGCGGGACGTGGAAATCGGCTAGATCATGCACCGGCCCGCTTTTGAGTCACACGAGGCAATCGAGATGCTGAAGGACGATGCATCAGCAGGTGCGCGTTGAGACACCTGGGTACGCGTGGACAAAGACGACGTCACGTGGACGCTTATCGATAGACTAGCGCCGGAACATCCTGACGCGGGCACCGCGAAACGTCACCTCACGACGCGTGCCATGGTAGCCTTCATCCTCCTTGTCCCCAATCGCGATCTGCCCACATGCCAACGACACCTGCTTCCTCTTTCGCTGGCATTGTGCGCGTATGGTGTGAAACCCTGACCGGGTGACACGCGCTTGTCCTGTTCCTATCCCGCTAGCTACCAGCTCCGCCGCCGGGAACGCACGATCGAGTCCTTTTCGCTTGCCGCTGACGCATCGGTCTCGTACACCTAGCTCATACGAGCGCATTCGGATAGAGATATATCGCTCGAGTGGTGGGAAGCCGGTTCTTGCTGGTAAATGCCGCAAGATCGCTACGGGAGATCATGCTGAGTGCATGCCGCTTCGGCGCTGAGGTCGTCAAAGGGCTGGCTCCACTATCCTCAATACACATTCGGCGATGGTGACTTTTCAGTCATGCTGGATCATCACAGTGTGAAGCGCACCTTGTTGGGCCGTCCATTCAGGTAGCACACAAGAGCGAGGAAGCCTCAAGGCAGAAAGGGCGGCTGTGCTATGCTCCTTTCGTACGCCTGCTATATCCCGCTTTCCGATTGGCGCATTGCAATATGCTGGAAGAACGCAGAAGGTTTGCCTCAGTCGGTCACGTCTGCTAGTACAACAATGTGTGGCTATTATAAGTCGCATCCGAGTAGTCTACACCGTGAAGGCTTCCGCAGGATAAATACCGCTGCAGGTCAACGCAGTATGCCGCGCATACCTTCCGCATTCAATATATAGTAGCAAAGAAAGCGTTCAGTCCTGACGGCCTTCGTTCCAGAACAGGCCAGCGGCATGCGGCACATCCCATCAGGCAGCTGCGACTTGAGATTCTGTCGATGTGCGTGGAACCGTGGAGTCATTAAGTGTGGTGGGGGAGTACATATAAAGTCCCGTTCCATGGTAAAGGTGGCTTAGCGAGTATACCTGCCCCTTGAATGCTTTGTGCAGCCGGCAGACCCCAAGCCATTCACGTGTGCACGCTAGCGTAGATCAGTCTTCGGAAGCCGCATAACAGCTCAACCTGCCGCACCGTCCTCGCTGATTCCAACCTCATCGCTCTGCCACCACACACATAAAGCCTGCTCAACCCCCGCGCTGTCGCGTCAAGCACGACAGCACCTCGCACCCCACGCAAAGCAACAGTCGACCTGCTTCTTCCGCACGACATTGTACCTCAACGACTACACCCTCTGGTCGCGGCATTCTACCTGGTGAATCCTAGTGCTCCCGATTAGCGCATGCTTTCACCCCTGTCGTGCGTTGGCTGAACCCACCCCACATCGCGCCACCTGAAACAGGAACATCGTCAAAGGACATCACCAGTCACCGATCCGATTGTATCTCTCTCACACATACTTCAATCGACCGCGACAAATACTCAACCACTTTGTAGCCGCCATGGCAAGATTTGACGAATTCCCGGCAGAGTTGCGCAACATGGTTTACGACAACCTTCTCCGCGATCGTCATACTCAGCAGCAAACTCACAACTCTCTTGCACTCTTCACCGTCTCAAAACAGGTGCATCTAGAGTCCACCTCTTACTTCTACAAGAACAATCCCATCAGCACCGTCGCCCCGTCGTCGCCTACAGACGCCAACGCCACCGTGCTTCCTCCTATCGCCGATAGGTACCTTCGATTCCTAAGTCGACTCACCGTATCTGCCACGATTGGGCGAGCGAATTCGGAAAGGGAGCGCAAGATCGCCGATACCATAGCATCACTAGCAACTATCGGCGCAGCCTTCGAGGACCTGGAAATTAACATTCAATCCTCCTTATCAAGGCTTACGAATTCACGCGTCGATGACTCCGTACTGCACGCCGACCATCCCATCACGGTTTCGTTGCGACGACTGCTCGATTCTGGAGTGGCAAAAGTCTTGCGCCTCGATCTCCACAAGGTCTGGTTTGCGCCCGGTATCGCCCAAGGTCTTCACGTACGATACGGCAATCGACTCCAATTCGTGGGTGACAGGAATGCTATCAGGGAACCACATAGCATGGAAAGGTCTCTCATTGGCACTCATGCAAGCTCTCATCTGACCACCTTAGGTGTCGATGACGAAGTCATGGCCAACGCTTGCTCGGACGATGCGTACACTCCTCGGACTCCAGCTTCTCTTCCGTCTTCTATCTGTTCACCATTCGAAGATCTGGACATGTTCTCGGTGACGTCGTTCGATCTCAACTCGGAAACCACTGCCGACGACGAAGAGTCCATGGAGTACGCGAACGAGGGCTCATTTTTCTCGGGCGCCGACATCGAAGAATGGGAGGCCTCAACACAGGCGGCGGAACAGGAAGAACCAAAACACCAGTACGACATCGAAATCGACGAAGACGACGATGAGGATGAGGAGATGGAAGACATATCGCAAGACGATATGGAGGCGATCTTTGGCAATCTGGAGGAGACCGCTCATCACGTTGCCAATGACGCTGACATTTCATACATGACTAACTTTGCGCCTGAGCTGCTCTTGACTCGGCACAATCTTGGTCATCTGGAATGAGGCTTACGCGGTACTACTACTAGGTCTCGCGATATGGCATGTGTGGACTTCCCATGATGTCAGTGCGTGTTGTACAGCGACCATGATGAGGCATGATTGTAGCGAGCAATATCGTGCAATTTGTGGTCATGGCACCTTTCCTTTCTCCGGCACTCAGCATACAGCGATCTTCAGCACAGCCTGCTTATCGCGTCTTACACCAGCGAGCGCTAGCATTTGTTAACGGCGTTTTCTTGGTTTTTCACATGTATCGGATACCCGTGCGCCGCCATTACCAGCATTAAGGCGTTTTCCCTTCATTCCACGACGATAAACTGGCACGGAAATGGCCACGTCTCTTTATAGAAATTACCAATCGAAAACATATCTTCCATCCCACCTCCCTTCGGCCAGTCGATGCCATCATACCTGAGTCATCGGGAATGACTCCCACAAACTTACATCCTCATTGCTAATCTTCTTCTCGCAGCACTAGTATTCTCCCTTCATCATCCCCACCGTAGCTCTCTGCGGTCAGCGACATGGGGAATGATCGATGCAGACTTCGCAAACCCCGCATTCCCGACCTTCGTGACTGTCAACACGACGTGACCATGCCGCAGCCGGAGAACCCCTTCGCTCACTTCGTTCACTCCCAAGCACGCCGCAAATCCGAGTCCGCTGCAATTCCAATTCACGACCGTGATGTCAAGCGCGACACGGCGACAAGCTCTACGGCGCGCAACCCTTTTGCACCACCGGTTCCACCAAAGGACGAGCCGCATAAGACGGCGTCCACTTCGTCCGCGATTAGCGGGGCACGGGATACTCTGAGTGCCTTGGAGAAAAAGTGGATGCTTAACGACTGCATCCAGCCGAAGTCGGTACATGAAGATAGGCTAAGGCAAGAATACTCACCGAAGAGCATGAGGGCGGTAGATGAAAACGAAAGTCGGGAGGGAAGGTCGCCCGCCCGCCGAATACATCCAGCTTTGAGGTCGATCTCATCACCCCCACGAAGCTTTATAGCCCTCCGGGAGAGTGTACAAGACAGCGGGGTCGACGTGTTCAGTCCTGTAACCTCCAGCGATACTACATCAGAGGACGCCAACAGCGAAGTCAAGTCGAAGACCGCAAAGCGCGACACCGTCGCCGATCTATTCAGCGAAATAATGGGAACCGGTAAAGCGCCACGACTACCGCGTCAGAGAGTGCTGGACGAGGTCTCTACACGTTCCGCCGTGCCACCACCCCTGCGTATACCCAGCAAGCCCAAGCCTTCACCTCGTGGAAGTGCCCTACCGCCGACGCACAAGTACAACAAGCTGGAGCTAGGCGGCCGTCCTTCACTCCAGATAGTAACGACGTTCGCCGAGCCCAGAACCGCACCAGAGCCCCTCGCCAATCGTCGCAGTTACACGAAGCGCATGAGTCACGGGCACGGTCGCAAGGACAGACGCGCATCCATGATGAGATGGAGTTTATTCCAGAAAGACACGACAATACCACCGCCGAAAGTACCAGAACCACGGGATGACACACCGCCCATACCCCGGAAGAGCAGCAAGAGAGGCAGAAGTATCACCTTGGAAGAGCCATTGCTACCCAAGAAGATACAACTTCCTCTTGAAGAAAGTGTGCCACCGCCTCTCACCAAGCAACGGCGCGCGCAAACCTTTCCTGCGCAAAAGAACTCTCACAAGTTGCGAAAGGATTCAGACATCCGTCTTTCACCCACCCTGCCCCAACGCAGAAACACGCATCACATCACCGTAAATCGGATGCGTGACCCCGATGAAGCTTTCGAGGAACTTATCGCGCTCCGCAGACGTGCGACCGCTGATGTCACAGATGGCGCACCCACGGCGCCTGCCAAGGCGAATAGCAAACTTCACAGCGTTGGTGGCGGTGGAGGAGGCGATTGTTTCGGCCTATACTCAACAGCAAAAGGCCGTGTCGATGATATCGTCGAAGTAGTGCGAAGTGTGAGAGAAAAGAATAGAGCGAGGAAGAAGCGAGAGAAGATGATGGCGGAGGTGAGGAGAAAGTATGAGGAGATGGCTAGTGCTACTACTGATCAGACGGGTGGAGAGGGAGGGTACAAGTGGTTGTAATTGGAGATGTGATGGGTTTTACTGTGTTGATATATCTACACTATGCCTGAAGTTGGATGAAATTTGTTCTCGCTCGTTAACCGTGATCCGCAACGTTGACGCCCTAGACGAGAAGATATCTTCACGCATGGGAGAAATCACAAGCGTAATATGATGTTAGCCATGATCGATTCCCACACGAAGTTCTCTGCCTTGCCTTCCCGTAGATCTTCAGCTGTAGGCGGGATGGTGGGTTGGCGTATTGGTCTTTCCTTCCCATCCGACGATTTAGCCGGGGAAGACTTGGGTTGTGCGTGTGGTATGAACACTGTTGCGTGAGGGTTCAAAATATGGTAGATTCTTGCTGAGAATTCTTCATAAGAACGAGGCGTGTTTGAGGTGTTGCCAGTTGTGGCATTGATGTCATCCTGGCTGGAACTGGGTTGTTGATTGGAAGACGTCATGACGGGCGATGATGTCGAATAGAGGCGCAAGAGATTGCTAAGTGTAGGTGCGCCTGCGGGATTTCTTTCTTGAAGTATACGAACGGGAAGGATTATTCAGAAGACTAAATACTTCACTCATCACTGTTTCGCTTGTGGTCAGTGATTGTTGTGTGCGACAATGTCTAGCGATTCAAGCAAACGATAGTCTAGTCATCATCGCGTCTATTGTCCTGAACATGTCTCTGGTGTTTCAGCAGAAGTTATGTACGCCACGAATACTTGTCTAAACCCATTCGATACTTCTACCTACTATCTGAAGTGGTATGATAGACTACAAGACTCACTCAACTCCGCCGCTATGATCGCCGTCGCCCTGTTGACCCTCCTGCACCCGCCCGCGTATTTCATCGTGGAACAGGGTCAAAGAATTCTTCAATCGAGGGGTATTCTTCTACCGGCTTTTTATTTACCGTTTCTCTAAGCACCCAAGGGTCAGAGGAGCGTGGAACTGGTGAGCTAAATCTTCATATTACTGATACGACTACTCTTCTTTGGGACCGCGGGCCTTGGTTTTGGTGATGCGCTGCCAGAACTACGGCGCCGTGAGGAGCTTCTAGACCCACTCTCTTCTTCCAGAGAAACCTGATCGGTAGATGGTGTTGCTGGGTCCGCCTCGTTTGTCGCTCGTATACCTTCTGGCGAGTGGCCGGTATGTGTCTTAGTTACCGTAATTAGTTCGTCGACGTGCACGAGAATTTGTTTCAGTGTGTCCATGGCTGCACCCTGGAATTCACTTTCTCCGATTGCTTGACCGTAGCCGTAGCCATCGTGGATTCCAGATTCGATGACCCAAGCTATGGACCCCATGGCGTAGCTTATGTAGTAGATGAAGTCGCCGAGGAAGTAGGGTTGCAGCAGCGTTATGGCCGTCCATATCATGCCTGAAGCAAGCGCAGCGGTGCTAGGCTGAGCACCGGGAATGTACAAGATGCCCTGGTAGACTGCGAGTATGAGGAAGACTACCCCTGCGACGAATATGGCCATGTGTAGTTGTGAGGGGATGTATGTGCCGGACGTTTCGCGTTCTGGTGTCGGGCTTTCGGAGCCTCGTGAGTCATGATCGCTTCGGTCGTCGGTAGAGAAAGCGTTGGACTCATCATGTTGGCGTGCTTTGCTACTAATGTCGATGAGATTGGGATTCGTGGATACGAAGGATTGTGGTGCCGAAGACTGGCTTGGGATTGACGAACTTTCCATTTGGTGGTGGCCTGCTTCTGTCATCGTATTTTGGAGTCTGCGAACTAAATTCATGGCTTGTTATGTATTAAGTATGTAGAGAAAGTGGTGGCGCAGCCCGGTATACATACCCAGCTGACGGAGAAGTTTGCTTCATCTCAAAGAGAACGCGCGAGAAAGCACATGGAAGGCGGAGCAAAACATGCCACAAGCAAGTCAGTTCTCTGTCGTTCATTCAAGCCTTGCGCTAGGGTGGGTAAAACCCGAGTGGCAGATCAGGCATCCAGTTCCTGTTGACCTGAGTATCGGTTGGCGTTTGCATGCATACAATGCGGATCAGGCTACGCCGCATCAGGTCTGTAAAGCAACGTCACGAAGTCAGTTTTAAGTTAAGTACACCCGTGCAGCTAGTTACCGAGAGTCAGAGTTGTGTCGCGTACTCGAGGTTTGACAAGTCGACGACGCCACACGGCAGGCTGACGACAAGAATGTAAGAAATAGACAGCGGCCCCAGTGATGATCACTGATCAGGGCCAGTGATGATACCTAGGCTATCCATCGTAGCCCCATAGGTGTAGTAATCACCGAGCTTATTGCATTGACGCTGACAATGTCGAACGTTTGATTGCTCCACGGACCTGCGGAACGCCCAGTCAGCAGCCGCATATTGTGGCACCGCCCAGGAAACACGGCCTTCGCTGCAGTGGACACAGGTTCGTTTCAGACAGCAACAGACAGCGGCGTCGGATGCGGGGTGGTTCTGCATGTTGGAAAGGAGGCGTTGGCTTATCGGGAACAGCGAAGATGTCAGGAGGCGGGATGGAGATGTTGAGTGGGGCGGGTAGCCAGGCGGGGAGATTACCAGTTTCTGGTAGGCGTCGCCCCAATTTGGACCCTTTGCCACCATCTTCGCTCGTCCGGTCGCACTGGAAATGGCCTCGAGCCCAACACGTACAACAACAGCTGTTCCTCGAAAAATATTAACAGCTTCGACTGTGTCTATGTTGATGCGCTGTCAGCCACAGCGGCACATGACCGCCAACTGCACTGTGATGCCGTGCCAGCCGTTTACCAGCGCGGCAGGAACCGTGCATCAACACCATTTGGAAAGATTCACGGCTCAGCAGCGGGCCAGCATCTGATTCGCCCCAAGACGGGATCCAGAAGCCACTTTAGCAGCGCCAGTGGATCCAGGTTCGGGGGCGTCTGGCTGCAGGGACACCGCAAAAGGCTGAAGGGCCTGCCAAGCGCAATCTCGCCGGCCCCCAGCGCCCCATGCCACCTCCTGCGCGTCTTGGCTGGTGCTGACGAGCTGGCGGGTCTGTCGTCTTTTTAAATGTGCTGATCCCCCGACGCCCTGCCACAGCACGCTGCACCCCCTATCGCCATCGTAACATCTTCGTTTGCACTTCGTCGCGTCGCTCGTTTGGATCTCCCCCATTCCCGGATCTACGCCGCCCAAGATGATGCTACCGTCGACTGGAGGTCGGAGCCCGTTGCTCGCGCTCTCGGTGAGCGCTGGCTGTGTCCTGGTATTCATCTTCGCCTTCATGGCTTGGCAGAGTCCACCCCGGGTGACTTTCCCACATGGCCAGTCCAACTTGTACGTGCTGTCATTTCATGGTTCTTGGGATGGAAGGGCCATGGCCTAATCAATGCTTTTCCGGCGGAAGCTAACAGACCCTACAGGGCAGCAGCCAGCGCGCAGACCGACTCGACCATTGGCGATGTCATTAAGCTACTGTACCAGAACCTGAAGGTGTCACCGACTGAGCCCTTCATTCGCGAACCAAATGGCAGCCACATCACGTTGCCACCGAACCCGCGCTACAAGAAGAACCTAGGCAGCGACGTCCTGATCCTGGATCTGGAGACCCGTCCCCTCAAGTCTACTGAGGAGTACGAACGGGGCGAATATGACTGGCGCAACATCAACCACGTTTCTGGAGGTATTTTCAACCACTACACGTATGCGCTTGTCCACGGCTACGACTACAAGTTCGTCCAAGCGCGCGAATTCGAAGACCGACACGCCACCTGGATCAAGCCTTCTGCACTTGCAAATCACATCAAGGACTACAAGTTCATCATCTTCCTCGACGCCGATGCTGCTTTCCGCTTCCTGCACGTCCCTGTCGAATGGATGCTCAACCACTGGGACGTAAAGCCGCACCACTCCTTCGTCATGGCTAAAGACCCTTGGAGCGCGAAAGAGCCCCAGTATAACTCCGACCGCTTCAACCGCACCTACACCAACACTGGTTTCATGATTGTCCAGAACAACGAGCAAACCCTGCCCATTCTCAAGGCATGGCACGAGTGCCCCGACGACACCCGCTACGCAAACTGCTCGCAATGGAAGCAACCCCGCTTCCACGAGCAATCCGCTTTCGGCGAGTACATCCGCTACGACTACGAGCAATACATCAAGGAGCTTGAGTGCGGAGAGGCCAATGGCTTCCCCGGTGTCGAAGTCAGCAACTGCCAGGGCAAGCTCATCCGCCACTACTGGTTCGAGAAGAGCAACGTCAAGATGGACTTCCGCGAGAACATCATGAACGCATTGACGCTCCCGATACAAAAGATCTTCGCGCAGAACACGAGTGGCGTCGTATACCAGCAGGAAGAGAATGTCATACTACAATAGCAACGGCTTGCTCTACTGGCAAAGCAAAGATAATACGTTTACGAAGAAAGAGGAAAGGGCTTATCGCATAGCATAGCGTTGCATTACCAAGGCGTTTTCCAGATATGGGATGGGCAATCATTTGTTATCATGTTTTCGGTTTTGGTTCGGTTCGGGCTGGGTGGTTTTCGCCCCGATTCATTTTACCGTCGCACTTTCGATCTGGGTCTTCCGACGCGATGATACCCCAATACGAGTCTCCAGTTCACACAATCAATATTATTCACACAAGACTGATATCCCGTCCTTGCGCCAGATTACTTTGCCTTGTTTCGAGTTGCTGCGCTTGGCTTCCGACGTTGTGACACCCGGGGCCAGTGTCACCTGCCGAACGAGGTATACTCCCCCCAGCCGATCCTACAGCTTACCACGATTGAGACGCCCATCAAGCGCATCACCAACGGCACGCCTGAGAGCTACAAAACAGGATCTCTTGCCCAGCCCAGCCGCTTATCACCGCCACTTCACCCTAGCCACGCGACTGCATATCTGCCAAGGCGCTAGAACGTCGTTAGCGCCGATGATCGGCGGTCAGCCACGTCCTCGAAATTGGGTTCGGCTGGCAGGGCGGCGTCCTATGTAGGTTGGCCGACCGGAGTTGCGACGGCGCTGTTCAGGCGGTCTGTCTGCGGAGACTACTCGCTCTGCTTTGGGATGGACAATGGCGAGCTTTCGCGACAAGTGTCCCGAAATAGGCTGAATGCGCTTGTCGATCTATACGAAGCGCTTCGGATTGCGCCGGACGCTGGAATTGGCAGGTTTGGTCGGCGTACCCGGTCCCGGTGCTAGCAGGTTCTGACACGACGCTACTTGGCCTTTGGACGATGCTTCTTTTGGAGATGTAGCCTTAGGGTGGAGGCTAGGGTCTTTCGTGCGTAAGATGGTCGTCTGAATGATGGCTTACTGAGGGTGGCATATACACTCTCAATCATATACCGGACGACAAGCACTACATGTCGCCAAACTTCAGTATCCGTCGCATCTCGTTCCCGTCTCAAGCATGAAGCTCAGCTTCAACATCCGAGAAAGCCGTCACCTACTTACGCTTGCCAGAAGCTATTAGTGCTTCATGTACCCCGAGTTGCATTGGCCCTTGGCGTTTCCGAAGTTCACCTTCAACACGAGAGAAAGTCGTCACCTAATTACGCATGCCAGAAGCTGTTAGTAGTCCGTCTACCCCGAGTTGCCTCGGTCCTTATTTTCTCCCCATCGCACCACGCTCCAGGGTTAGCTTCGGGCGCTTGCTCTCGTACCAAACTCGGTGTACGTACGAAGCCGAAGTATTACCAGAGGAGTTCTTGACGGTCTGGGTCTCAGTTCCCTCGGCATCTTTTTCCAGGAGCTTGAACACATCCATGGTTTGTATGTATGATTATCATTCCTGTCGCTTTCGATTATAGAATATTGGTCTGCGTTCACATCTGCTGTGGTGTGTCCAGCATATACTTCTAGAGTTCTTTTATAAACCACTGGCTACAAGGTGAAAGTATGTTGGAAGATCTGCTCATATTCACAGCTAGTTAACACAGTACATCGCTGGGACAAGGTGCTGAAACAAGCCCACGCTCTCAAAACTTAGGATCCAAGGCCTGTGTTGACGATTACACACTTGGAGCCGTCACTTCGATGTTGTGCCGCTGAAGAAGCCTCCCAGACGGCTCGTTCGATGTAGTTTTAAGTGTTTCGAGACGACGCAGCGGAAGCTAAGAAACGCTCTTTACCCGGACACCCATGTGCGGTGTCGCCAAGCGCACGCACTATACTCCTGTGTTGGTGGCACGAACCAAGTGCATAAGGGTATACACGACAACGACAATATATCTTGTATCTTCCTACTCTTCTGCTTCGCTTTCCCGACCTTGCCTTCCTACAAACGTGACCGCTATCGCATGATCATGCGTCGCCATGTCCAACATCCATCGATCTTGCTGTGCCTCCTAGGCGCATGTACTGGACTCCAAACGGAACACCCACCGGCTACAGTACAATTCGACCTCGTTTTCCCTCCGAACTACTCCTTGGTTGAGCCCTACTACCCATCACCCGTCATCTTCGCGATTCACAACTTCTCCGCCATCGACCAGAACATCCTCTTCTGGAGCTGGAACATCACTGATGCGATTTCCACCGTCAAGGGCTATGAATCAACCACCCTCGTTGCCTCAGGTCAAAGCCGTCCCGATACCATCGGCGTAGGAATGTCACCTGAAGTACTTCTCATAGTTGAGCCCGTTTCTCAATTAAGAAACAACACCATGGACCTTCTTCGTCTGAGCTACACATTCGGTCTGACGTACGCTTGTGGCAACACAACTGGAATCTCAGCAACTGGTTCAAATGACACAGTGCAGTTCAAGGGAGAGAGCTTCTTTGGGCTATTACCAATCCACTCAGACGGAGACTATGGACCCTTGGCGCTCGCGAGAAAGGGACGCTGCGCCAAGCCGATCGGGTCTGTTGGGGTTCAGAAGCAGCCCTCGAGCAACTCGGAGCAAGAGTGTCAGTTTCTCAACCCTGGTATACAGCCCACGAAAACGTGTGCGCTACCCATGGATGCAAGGGTGACGAGATGGGCGGAGTCTGTGATGAACATAGCAGCTGAGTGTCCTAATCAGACTTGGCCCGATACTACTGGGCTGATGGGTAATTACATGTCGAGAGCGTCTGGGAAGAACGATTTGGAGACCCGTGGTACGATTCTGTTCATAATTGCAGCCTTTCTCTTGATTGGAATTTACCCGTAATCTAAAACCAACACTGTTATCTGGCAACAGCCAATTTGGTTGGAGGACGTCGGCTGTGCACCAATAGAAGTTTTGTGTTTGCTCTAGGGCTGTACCACGTACTTAGGGAAGGATAAAACCATCGCTCGTCAATATACCCTCTCATCCCTCACATACCTTGAGAAAAAGACCCTTCTACACAAGGTGAAAACAACTCAAACACCCCCACAAGTAGAATGCTCTCGCGATCCTCCGACCCAACCTACATGACCATCGCTTGCCCACGCAGCACGGGGATCAGTCCCCGAAACAAGATACCAATTGGTATCGTCGACCCGGGTGCGCATCCAGCGTGCACATTGTGGCACGAGAATCTGGACAACAACCTCCCTTGTTGTATCCTTACTTATTTTTACCTCATCACGACTGAAGAACTATTTGCGTGGGTCGGTGTTAGTGTATGCGCTTTATGACTTGGAAGAGCTGATGAGATGACAGAACCCATCTCTTACCAGTGAATGCGGGAATTACCAGATTGGCCATAGCTACTGCGTTGAGGTTGGTATCACGCCCAGTTCTTCTGCGGGAGTTTCATCGGTGATGGTATGTCCGACTCCTTCAAGCTCACGACTCTCGTCTACGCCAGTCTCTCGTCCCTCCACAACGTCGCCGGTTACCTCAACTTCCCCCACACCTTCTTCCACGCCGGCAATGACTACGTTGTCCACAACATCTCGCGCATCTCCTTCAGTATCCTTGCATGATGGGATTGCTACAGTACGCCAAAGGTTAACGCGGGTACTGGAACATCTTGTTCGGGCCTATGGACAGATGTCAACGCTTGCGTGTCTATTCTTGGACATAATCCCGCACCTTCAACCCCAGGAAACAGTGTTCAGAGACCCAGCCTAGTTCCAGGATTGCTTTGCATGAGTTTTCATGCACGCAAACATTCCGTATATATGCCAATGGATTATCTGTTACACATGGCCGTGTTCTGAGAGCCCTGCAGCTTCATGTACCTATAGACATATGTACCCTCATCCGCATATGCCGCCGGAATGTTTTGCTGGTATCAGCGTGTGCCTCCACCACATTTCCACTTCGCGGAAGAATGATAGCCTGCATACTCAAACATTGACGTCAGTACGAGCTTGACAAGACGCAGTAGTAAAAGTAGCTGCTATGAGCGTGGTGAGCAGCTCATCGAACTTCGTCGCGCTTGGCCTAGGAGTTCCACTCAAAGTGTGTGAAGTGAGAAATCTGATGGCGCAGCACGACGCCATTCGCATTTAGAATGATGGGCTTGTGTGGGTGTGGCTGTCCAGGCGGTTACCGGCAAAGGTTCAAGTGTCGGGGTTCGCGCTAACTCTAACAAAGGTTAGCGGGCAGGTTTTGCCGAGGCCTGATCGCGTTGGGGTTTCACTCTCGAAACGCGTCACGTCTTCACTTAGGTGCATCCTCCCGCCGTTCCCCGCGCACTCGTGATCCGATATCCTTGCAGCATCTGTCGCGAGCAAGCAATGTCACAGGAATGTATCTTGCGCACTCGGGTGATTCCTAACATGAGCAGCACGACTCCTACGAAGACCACTCCGGCTACGTTGCTCGAGCATCGCGACACCCATGACTACCCAGGTACCTAGGAGGTACACGCCAGCCAAGCTGATGTTCTATCCCCAACGCGTAGCTATGTTTGAACGAAGGCTGAAGCCTCATACCCAGTATGTTACAGCGCCCATGTAGTAACGCCCAAAGGTGGTTCCGACGCGTCTGGGTGCGGCTTGTTTTGCGCAATCGTTTCATCTCCGGCTTCACGATCAGGTTGCGTTTCAAGTTTCTACCCAAAAGTTCAAGACATCCTTATACAAAAACGAAACTGCAACGCATGATGTTCTTTTGCTCCTGTATCTTCGCATTCCCTGAATACCGAATCCACTCACAAACCACAGTCTGTCATCATGAAGTCAGCTATTAGCCTGAGCTTGCTGCGAAGCGCGCTCGCACTATCGAACGAGAAAGTCGGCTTTGTTGCACAACAACCTCTCATACAAGATGCTTGCCCATCAAATCACCTGCTCGATAATGGCAAATGCCTACCGTTGGCATACGGCAACTCGCCAGCATCAGTAGCATTCCAGTCCAACACCTCGGACCCCTCGCCTCACACAAACTCCCTAGAAGACGCCCGCGCGTTAGCTTCTCAAACAGAAAACTTCCCCTGGACATTCTGGCCAGAATGTTTCACCAACGAAAAAGTCGCAGAGCCCTACTGCGTCTTCAGCAAACAAGACTTCGCATCGGGGAGAGGCATCTTCATCGTCACCGCACGTACCTTTGCCTACGCCATGCTGCAACACGACGCATTCAAGCGCCCCGAAACGCTCGAGCGCATCAACCATTACGAGAACCCTCCCTTCTACCAGCATGAATTTCCAGGAAAAGGAAGAGGCCTGGTCGCCAACAAGACCCTTCAACGAGGCGACGAGATCTTCGCGTCCACACCTATCCTCATCACAGACCCCGATCTATACGAATTGCCCGAATCCGAGCGCCTTGCGCTGCTGTATCGCGGTATTGACACGCTTCCGAAATCAACACAGTCTTTGTTCTGGGAGCTCATGGGCCACACGCCTGATGCGGACGCGATAGATGATCGCATTACCACGAATAACTTTGAAGTCGCCATCGATGGCATCTCGCAATCCGCGCTTTTCCCTGAAATCGCCATGTTGAACCACGACTGCCGACCAAATGCCGCGTATTTCTTCGATGAAAAGACGCTGACGCACTACGTCCACGCCATCCGACCCATTTACCCCGGCGAGGAAATCACCATAACATACATCAACAACGAGCTACCGCGCGCACGGCGCATGCGTGGTTTGGAAAAGAACTGGGGGTTCAAATGTTCTTGCTCCACATGCACTGCCCATGCTTCGTTGGTCACAGAATCGGATTCGAGGCTCGAACAGATTGCGACTATCCAGCAGGACGTTCTCAGTGACTGGACGGAATCTTCTGCTGCCACTCCGGCAACGGCAGAGCTTCTCATCAGCTTGTACCAGCAAGAGCGTCTCGATGCTAGTCTCGCAACAGCGTACCAGCATGCTGCGGAGACATACAGTAGTTTTGGGATGAAGTGGGAGGCAGTGCGGTATGCACGGTTGAGTGTAGAGATGAGCATGCTAGACAAGGGCTGGAACGACAAAGATACTGCGGTGATGCAGAAAATGGTCGCAGACCCAACGATGACCTGGAGTTGGAAGAAGAGGGTTGGAGTCAAGAGCGGATGCGGATGTGGCAAAGCCCATTGAGATGTATTGCGAAGAGAAATGGTGGTATGATAAGATACAGTCTAATTAAATATAGATGAAGACATGTACAGTATTCAATGTACAAAGAAGAGGAAAAGATGCAAAGTGCGAGAAGACTAATTCTGCTCGATCATCGCACCACGAACGCGGGTGTTGTACACATTGTTGCACTTGGTGCTTGCGTCCGCCGCAGAGATCTCACCCTTCTCACCAGCGCAGTTACCGCTCGACTTCCTCTTACCGGCATCGCAGAGCGCAACGCCAGCAGCAGGAACAGAGCCCTTCAGAAGATCAGGCGATTCAATGATAGTAGCAGCCATACCGCCAACGAGATGGAAATCGATGTGGCAATGGAAGAACCACACACCAGGGTTATCAGCCTTGAAGCGAATGACCGCGTAGCCGAACGCAGGTACGACGAAACCATCGCGCTTGAGGGGCACGCGGGGCAGCGAGCTCTCATCGCCGTTCCAGAAACCGAGACCCGTAGCAACGACTTGGAAGACGTGGCCGTGGAGATGCATGGGGTGGGGGTACATGTGCGGGTTGTGCATGACTATCTGGACGATTTCGCCGGACTTGATGACCCAGGGGTTGATGCCGGGGCCGTAGGTGGCGGGGTCCATGCTGCCGGTTGTCAAAGCGGTGTAAAGAGTAGGCACTTGAGGTGGGACCCATGGCTGGGCGTTGAGAGGAGTGCGGGTACCGACGCCCTCGAAGTAGGTCTGGTTGGTGGTGAACTCGATGTGGTTGTCGACGGGGCCCATGAGTCGCTGGCCATCAAGCGGCTTCATGGTGAAGTCGTTGAGGATGGTTTGTGGGGGCGGCGTCCACTCGTCGTCAAGCAAGATGCCGTCGATTTCATCGGAGATGCTGTCGATGATGTCGTCGATCTCGCCGAAGATGTCATCGTAGACAACTTCTCCAATAACCGTTCGCTCCTCGGCTGAGGGGGCGCCGTTAGTCAACATGTCTGTCATCATCTGCGCAATCCAGTTGGAGGATCCCTTCGGGTCTTTCTTTCCTTGCACAACTACACCGTAACTTTGGCCGGCGCAAATGATGATGGTCTCTGCCTCCTGAGGCTGCGTTTGGACACCGTCAATCTCAACTACGCTCAGCGTGTAGTTTGCGATGTGGAAGCGAGCGCATGCGACAGCGGCGGTGTTGACAATACGAAGAAGGTACCTCTTGTTCTTAGCGATCTTGAGGTCAAAAGGCTTGGCCTGATCGTTGAAGAGGAAAGAGTCGGGCGAGTCGAAGTTGGCGTTTGTGTTGTCGGGGCTCATGTATGCCTCGATCATCTCCGGCATAGGGCGGTGGTACCTGATTACTGTGAGCTCGCGCACGTACAAAAGACTGAAATTGCTTACCAGTCAGACATTGAAAGGTACACCTGCTTGTCGATGTTCAAGCTCGCCTCCCAAGCTCTGTCGTGCACAATCATCTTGCCGCGCAGACCATCGGGATATTGGCCTTTCTCGTGCGCATGGTACCAGTGAGTGCCAGCAGGGTTTGCAATAAAGGTGTAGGTGAATGACGATCCAGGTTGAATGGGGCACTGAGTAACTCCACTGGGACCGTCGTAGTTTTGCGTTCCCTTTTGCCATATGCCATGGAAATGAAGAGCAGTGGTTTGATCAGGAAGGCTGTTGTGAACCGTCACCTGAACGGTATCACCCTCATCGCATTCTATGGTAGGAATGGGCCACTCTCCATTGATGCCAATGACCTGTCTCTCGAAGCCATCAGGCGCGGCCTATAGTAAGTTAGCGTTGTCATTTGGTGTCAACAAGTAAAGTAGAGTACTCACAGTTACGTAGCCAACTTCGAAGTCATAAGTGACAGTCTTTGCACAAGCTACTCCAGCGTACACGGCCAACAAGAGTGCCTGAGATAGACCCAACATGTTGCTCAACAAGTAACGAATGAAATATAATGAGTGAATATCTGGTTGAAGAAGCAGCGCTTCGTGGAGTTTAAGTAGGAATGTATGCTTTTCATGGAAATGACTGCCGCTGTTGGCCCGTTCGACGATGATTCAATCGATCCGATCAGACATGAACGCGTATTCAATATTTCGAAGCTCTCAACCCTTGCACGACGGGCTAAGATCAACGGCTTTGAACAGACCGCCCTTCCAGAAGGGGTAGAATGCGTCTGCGTTCCAGCACCCGATACGCGCAAAAGAACCATGTCGCACAGATGCAACAAGGGTCCGACCGTCTCCATGCGCGTAGCGGGCTGCAACGCGGGAATGGTATGATCGTTTTGATCATTGTGGAGATATAAAGCTTGACGATACTGAGGCCAGCTATTGGCTCACATGGGGTGTTCGGCGGATCAAGAGAACCCACATGCAAATGCAAGGAGCGACAGATGCCAATTGGAACCCCGTCCGAAACGCAGTCTCGCGTGCTGGGCTGCAAAAGAATGGAAGACACAAGTGGCGTGCATCTCAATGCTTCTATGATGGCTTGCCTAGACTAGGAACAGGTTAGCGTGGTGCGGTTGAGGCAAAAACGATGGTGATCTCTCGGAAACTTTGGTATACCATGTACCGACAGTCGGACATGTGTGGGAGAGCCGATGTGGTACAGCATGTCCCATGCAGACGCCAT
Organism: Alternaria metachromatica; assembly: GCF_023757995.1. NCBI lineage: Eukaryota > Fungi > Ascomycota > Dothideomycetes > Pleosporales > Pleosporaceae > Alternaria > Alternaria metachromatica. The sequence continues at coordinate 213,029 of NW_026055536.1, forward strand.
GCAATGGTAATTGCAGTGTTTAGTATGCGACGTGTGCTCTTGGTCGCTCTAGCAAGACAATGTCCTTTTCTTCAGTTTGCTATTGCGTGCGTAAGTAAGATCGAGACTGACAACTGCTCGGGCAGCTCGGTGTCGACTTTGGGGTTTTTGACAAATGTCACCTCAAAGAGTGCATGCTGCGACATCCAGCTGGGGCCGCTCGTCCCGTGGTTGTGGTGCCAAACGCCTTATATCCGGAACTAGCGCTGTGAAATATTGCGCAGTAACTGTTGCACTTCACATACACCGGTGTACTGCCGCTCGGGTCTTGAGGAGAGCAAGTAGTTCCTGGAAACCCAAGCATGCAAGATCATCTTACGAGTCCTCTAGCGTATGTCACTCTTGCGCCTGCAATTTATCAATCGAAGGGTAGTTGTTAAAGAGTAATCTCTTTCGGGTTTCGCATCCCTTTGGCCGTCCGTTGTATTCATCGTCATTCGCATTCAGCGGAGGGAAGTATTGTGACAGGTTCCGTGACCGCGCGATGACAAGTTCATCGTCTCCGAACAGCCAGACTCCAAGCTGATGGAATTGGTGATGCAGACGTTGCATTGACTCTGGCTCGCTGGAGTTTGCTCTTCGCGCAACACCGACGCTCAATCCGGACCGGGTACGTTCTCTTGGCGCCTTTGTTGAGACGCTGGAAAATTTCGATCTATCCGTAGGTATAAGTGTGAATCGCGATCTGTCAGTGTCGCGCGTGATGGTGAGCGAGCGCTACGAAAAAGAGCTGGGATGCAAGAGATCTAGGTACGCACGGCTGCTCCAGATTGTCGGAGATGCGGATGCCGAAGCGCCGGGCGGGTTCTCGTGTTCCATCGCTGAGGCCGCGTCCATGGTCCATCGCAACACCTTCATCAAGTGCATTACGATACATTCGATACATTGTTCAAAGCTGATTATTCGATTTCAGTATCGTGTGCGCCATGGTTTCTGAACCGTCCTCTACTTCCCTCGTGGTTACTGACGGTGACGGCAAGCACGGCGCTGCCCTAGCACCAATCTCCACGCGTGTCCCTAATTGATGTTAATGAGCATAAAGGGGTGAGACAATAGGCTCACATTTCATCGCTCGCAAAACGACGACCATTCAAGCGCATGTATCATGGCTGTGCAAAGCTTGTTGGTTGCGAACGAGCAAACGAGGAGGAACCGTCCATCGACCGAAGACCGAGTAACCGGGACGATGAGGTGCCAAGCCCTATAAAACACGAGGAACCAACTGGATACCGCTAAAATATCAATCCTTATCGGTTGATAATTCGTCGGACTCCTTGGAGGCTTGACAACTCACCGTGTCTCTGCGGTGCGGTGGCCTAAAGTTCCTCCGCAGATTGCGTCAAAACGTCAGCATGGCGCTGGCGGTATGCCTCTGAGGTCCACAAAGCTGGGCGGAACAACAGTCGAATCCACAAGAATACTGCAACTGCAGTCTCTATCATGCGCGCTGTCGCAACTGGCGCATCATTCACTGTATGCTTGGCATACTCGGTGTTGTTTTTCGCGGCTATCTAGGTATCGTGTCGCGCGAACCCGTGTCCAACATACTTGACTGGCCCAAACCACCACATCACCTACGTAGATGATGTGGAGACGCGGACGAAGATGCGTATATACGCAAACACATCCGGTGAAATAAGTTCATCACCAACATCCGCTCAGCCCAAAGTACATGACGCACCCAATCATACCCACATTCGGAACTCTTGGCGACCGAAGCGATGCCGCTAGACCTATCCTGGGGCAATCCGCGAAACAGAGATGACTTAGAACGTGGCTTGCAAGAGAAGGCTTCCTGCATGCGCCTGTCAGATTTCGCATCCTTGGCTATTCTAGGACTAGCAAACGGGTCGTTGAGATACGCGTAGCCCGCACTGCCTCAGGCTGGGGCTATACTTGCACCATGTATGGATTCGGTGCATGGTGCGAAACACCATCTCACCTGTATCTCCAACTGTAAGCTATAAGGTGCCGGGCCATCCGTCCTTAACAGGTTATCATCACAAACCACCGCACCTACCTCCATCTTCCCCAGAGATCACTTATCTCAATCGCTTTCGGAGTATTCCACCCCTATCGCAACGACCCTCCAGCTCCCAAGAACCCTTGACGATGCCCGAACAAGTAGATGTTCCTCAGTGGTGCGTCGAAGTTGGGCCCGAATGTCCCGTAGAGGGTACACTATATGGCTACTACCCCAGTATCGAAGCCAATGCTTTCTTCGCGGCCTTCTTTGGCCTCTGCCTGGTTGTCAACCTGGGGCTGGGCATTCGGTACAAGACGTGGACCTACATGGTACGTTATTTCTCAACTTAGCAAGACGCATCTAACGTCCGATAGATTGCCCTCTGTCTAGGCTGCTTGGGCGAGCTCGTCGGATACATCGGACGCATCCTCCTGTACAACAACCCTTACGACGAGACAGGCTTCCAGATGCAAATCTGCTGCTTGATTATTTCCCCCGCCTTCGTTTCCGCTGGAATATACCTCACGCTCAAGCACATCGTCATCAACTTTGGACAGTCGTGGTCACGCTTGCCGCCGGTGTGGTACACGCGCATCTTCATCACTGGTGACATCGTCTCGCTCGTTCTCCAGGGTGCCGGCGGTGGCATTGCTGCTACAGCAGATAGCGGCTCGGATTTACAAGACACCGGAACAAATCTCATGGTGGCAGGTGTCGTCATCCAGGTCGTCGTTCTGTCCTTCTTTGGCGCCCTCCTCGTCGAGTACACTATCCGCACCTACAAACGCCGCGAACAACTCTCCTCCAGCGCAATGACGCTCTTCCACAAGACATCGTTCCGCTGCTTCATGTTCGCCATCATCATTGGCTTCTTGGGTATCTTCATTCGATGCATCTACCGTATCCCGGAACTCACGGATGGTTGGGGCAGTGAGCTCATGCGCGACGAGACGGACTTTATCATCTTGGAAGGTGTCATGATCGTCATGAGTGTGTTGGTGCTTACCGTATTCCATCCTGGGTACTGCTTCCCAGCGCTCGGTAACACTATTGGCAAGAACAGGGCGAGTCGGGGCAAGAGTATGGACACCACATCATCGGATAACGACATCGTATTGGGTCGGGTTTAGATACCATGGGTGCTTAGATTACGGGTTTTGTCTCTATTGGGCCATGGTATAGCGCTTTCTTTTGTCAGTACAGGACCTTAGCGAAGACATAGAGTGGAGGATATACCGAGGGAATTTTCTATGCCGAGCAAGGAGTCAGGAGCTTCTGAGGCGTAGTCGCCCGTTGCTAGTAACACAATTTATCTTACAGATCACCTCATCGCGTATCCGCATTTTCAACACTTATTCTCGCGTGCAAAGTTCGTTACGAAGTTCATAGCCTAGAACCCGCAGATGGACTCTGCCCAGCCTCATTAGGAAGCATGTTCCCTACTCCTAGTTGAGGCACAGCTGAATAGTACCTGAACTTCATATGCAGCTGCAGCTGGCGACAGATTGGCGGGCGGCGCTGAAGGCCGAGATTTCGGCGGAGGGCCAACCGAGGTGGATCCAAGATGAGGCTACCTTGGTGTCGGTATGCGATTTGCAAAGCCCATGGCCCTTGAGGGTCTGGCTCGTACCCCTTTCGTGGAAGGTGTTTCGGCATATGCACTCCGTTGGCGAATCGGCAAGGCTGGCAGGATCATCGTGGCTAGCATGTTCACACGTTTGAAGTTTTTGCCAGGGCTGAGGAAACTCGTTACGAGAATCACGTGTTGAATCACTCAGACTCCACTCTCCTCAGATATCATCCTTCATGCAACGGCAGTTCAAAGAGGGAAAGTTTGTCGACATATAGCTAGCAAAGCCATGCGCATACCATATCAGTCGCCCTATTTTCGAAGTGCTGACTGTGGGCTCGAAAAAATGAGGCGGGTCGGCCTCAAACTCCGGACCTTGTAGAGCAAGCAAAAGAGGACGCACGAATGTCGCAGTACTACAGGCACCCGCTCCCGTTTATGGTGTTGCGATCTCTGTGCAATACCACGACAACCAACGTATGTCGATTCCACACAACTTGCCGATGCATGTAGCCAGTAGCATCCGTCGGACGTTTTTTTTCAACGCGAGGTGGTCTAGGCTCCGATTTTGCCATCGTGGCACCTCAAAGTAATCTTGGAGTTCAGTCTGCCCAGTGACGTCAATCACGCATGTTGTATTTGAACCTCGTCCGCCAACTCTTCCGTGGCGCAATGCGATTTTGCCTTTTTTCTCAATGTACGGATGGCGACATGAAGAGCCCACCGGGCAGGACCGGTGGCGACGACGCTTTACCGACCTAACTGCCGCGCCCAGTGCCGTATATGCATGGTATGCCTACTAAGATCAAGAGAAGGTTGTTTGGGAGATGTTGTGGATGGCACGACGTCACACTTCGATGCGAGATATTTCTCGGTTCCAAGGTTGCCATGGACCAGTCTAGCAGTCAGCACGACGCGCACAGCCACCTCCACTCCACCACACCTGTCGCTGCACGCCGTCCAATCATGACCAGCCTTCACCCACACCTCAGGCGGTCGTTTGAGGCTTTCGAAGCGTTGGGGAGCCTGGAACCCCGTTGAATGCTAGCGAGCAAACACATCTGGACCCGAACCGCCGCACGTGTGCCGCCGAAGCTAGCCAATCTATCCGTCTGGAACGTAGCCTCGGTTTCCACCCTCATGCACTTTTCTCCTTCGCCTCTTTTTCATAGTAACAGATTTCGATGCCTTATTCTGGACCGGTCTTTACAGCACGTGAGATGGTGCGCCATAGCGTCTCATTGGTCAGGAGAGCATTCCCGGACGAAGCTTGCTGTCGGCCTTTTGTACCGAGCTTTCGATCAAATTCGATCTTGGTCCCAAATGCGATCTGTTCAAATATTCCAAGGCGAGGGACCCGTGGCGCATCGACCGGTTTATCTGTGCAACAGGAAGTGGCGAACCGCTGCAGATGTGTACAGGTAGGAGAAGCGCAACTCCAGAGCGCGAGGCGAGCCCAACAACACGGCCTGCTGAACACGCTCACGCATCCGACACTGCCTAGGCTCCACCGGCTCCACAAGCGACTCTGGCATCTCTGAGCACTGGGAATCTCGCCCACTACATCGACATTCACGGTATGGATCACTCGGAGCGATGGCAAAGCATTGCACCAGCCTCAGATGAGCCGGGGCAGCGACGCCCAACCTCAGACCGGCGGAAGAAGCGACAGGCTGTTGCCGTGGCGTGCGTGCAGTGCCGAAATGGGAAGGCCAAGGTACGTAGGACCGAGTTACACGCAATAGCAAAGCCCTGGACCATTCCAAGGTATCTCGCTCAGCTTTCAGGCACTATGCCATGCTACTCAGCACTGCAGGGCACTGAATGATACTTCCAAGTACTCAAGGCCCTTGCATACCTGATTTGCGCTCTTCTATAGGTACTCACATCATGTGACACTACCTGTACGTAGGCCTTTTGCAGCTTTCATTGGCCCCGCGGACTGTGCTGATTGATTATTCCCAGTGTGACGGCACAAGACCCCGATGCAACCGATGCAAGGAGAACGACCTATCATGTCAATACGACGTCGCCGAAGGTGTTTCGCGAGCCGAGCGGATGAAGATTATGAAGAGAGACAGCATGACCGGCGAGCTGGATGACCTGAAGCGCATCGTCACATCGCTACGCTCCGGGACCGACGACCAGGCCGCCGCTGTTCTCGCTCGACTAAGGCTCGGTGAAGCACCCGAAGAGGTCGCGAAGACCCTCCCAATGACAATATCCCCGGCGATATCCGGCCATCCCCCCAGGTATGCATCACTCGACAGCTTCCTCTGGCTACAACAAGTTGATAACTCTGGTTCAGCTTACTGGGTCAGGAGTCTACCGACACTTCTGGAAGCGGTGTGAGCCACGAATCCGCATTCGACACGAGTAAAGGCGGCTCGCAGTTTCGAAAAGGCTCTAACATCTCCATGGCATCACCAACAAGTCAAAACAGAGGCTGGTCGCCTTCGGCAAACAATCCTTCATCATCATTTGCGTTGAGTAAGGGAAAACAACAAGCAACGACAGATGGATCAAGCGATCATCCCTTCCTAGTTCCGCTGTTTGATCGAGAGGACTATCTTCTAACAAGGGATGAGGGGGAAGAGAGTGAAGAGGAAGATAGGCTTGAAAGCCAGATTGACCCAAGACTTCTGCAGCAAGGAACGAACTTCGACGGCGTCGGGAACGCGGCACCGTCATCAAAACCATCTCGAAGCCAACGGCCCTCACCACACAGACAAAACACGATACGCTCGGCATACCCTACGCATCTCACTGGCCGACAACCGATCGTGAACACCATCAGGATACACCCGAATCTCAACCTCCGCAACCTCTTCGGCAACATGCCATTCTCTAGTAGCATCCGAAGCAACCACTACCCAGGCGACATTCAAGAGACGCAAATCACCAACCTGTTTCTACCCACATGGTCCATGTTACCCATCAACACAGTACCCGACCCAGGCTCATTAAAACGCGCATTCCCTGGTATCTTCGAACAAGCCACAACACTCATGAACATGGGCGTACCCGCCGACCAAATCATCGAGATCCATCCGAATCTTGCCGCGCTATGGGACGAAGACGTATACAACAACTCCGGCATACTCACCAAATGGGCAGTCGGCATGGTGCACGGCGTATACATGAAGGGTACATCTTACGGCGGCCTTCCCCCAAAATAAAGCATGCTCGCTAACAAAACCCCCAGGTAACACCTTCTCCTGCTTCGGCTCCATGTACCTCTTCTGGTACCTAATGCGCTGGATGATCTCCCCGTCGCCCGAAACTTACAACGCAATCCCCGAATGGTTCCGCCCCACGCCCAACCAACTCTTCATGCCGCACATCAACATCGTCGACTTCATCGTCTGGCCCGCTTTCCGCGAACTCGTTACTCAGATCCCGGCTATGCAGGAGCGCATGGAGTGGCTCATGGATATGAGTTTGAATATCCAGTGCGATTGGTCATTTGCGACGGACCAGGCGCTGTGTAGCAATGAAGAGACGGGCCAGGTGGATCTGTGCGATGCCGCGAGGGATGTGGTCAGGGAATTGGCGAGTTGGAGTCTGGGACCGAGTTTTAGGGGGTATGTTAGTAATGCGGATAGTTATGTGAGGATTAGGACGGAGGGGTATTGATGGAATTCGTGGTGTTGGACGGGAAGGTCGACACGAATTACGTTATGCAGAAGGGTTGCGACGGTAGGACGAATTGGCCCTGATCGCTAAGCACGGCACGCTGCGGGGCAGTTTTTTTTTTTCGCGATCGAGTGTGCCGCGGAGATGTCCGCGGAGATGAATGTTGTAGTGGGACGGGCCGGAACCTTGGCAACCCGATGGGCGAATGGGGCGGACCACTTGTTGTTGTTACTAGCGAAGCATATTACACGGAGTTCGCTTTTAGTTCGATGGTCGCGTTGAATGAGAAGCTTACGGGGCGACCCGACGACGATATACGGAGTATATTAGACGAAGAATTGAGGAAATGGAGTGCACTCTGCTCTTAATTTGCTGGCTTTGATGTGGTCGCGATGTGCCGCATCTCTTGTGCTACATGCTGTGTCATGTATTCCGTGCTAAATGTCAGGGCAGTTTACGTGAGAATGAAGGTGTATGACGTGCTCACTGACACGAAATTGTCACCTAGGAACTCACTCGTATATTATCGCACCGCTCGAGTTCCAAATGAATGTAATGTATTGAGCATACCAGTATTCGTAACCATCGTGTCGCATTTATCGTCATGAAAACGTATCCGTTGTGCGCGAATGGGTGCATGTCGCACCATAAGCTCGTGTCGTGTTGTGAAAGTAAGGAAAAGAAAACAAGGAAAGACAAGGCACTTTTCCACCACCGATCATTACCACCGCCATGAATCATAATTCATCGCCACGGAAAATCGCCACCCATTACCACACTAACCCTGACCATTACCACCATGCTCATACTCATCGTAGCAACCATTTGGAAAACACACTGGCATGCCACAGGCGGCAAAACCCTGTACACAACTCTCTTCCAGTATCTCTTACACAAACTCGGCGTTATCGTTGTATCATGATCATCGTATCATCAGTGTGACAACAGCGTGTCGAGGTCTCAGACGACCCAGGGGATGAGACCGTCGCGGTGGTACTTGATGCGGAGGTCCTGTAGAGGTCAGTATGTGTCTAACATTCCTTTCGTACAATGGGAGCTCACCTTGTCCATCAACATGTCCTTGACGGCGTTGATCTGCTGCATGTCCAGCGTTGCGAGCTCCTTCTGAGCTGGCGCAACCATATCCGGGTGGGTTCTACTAGCGACCTTGCGGTAGGCCAGGTTGATACCGATGGAGCTGATCCTCCAGTTCTGGATACCAAGCATGTTGTAGGCGAGCATGTTGACCGGGGGGAGAAGGTTGGCTAATGAAGAAGCACGATCACGGCGAGGACGAAGAGCGCGTGTGGACAGCGGCGGAGGTGGGCCGACCGAGGCGGTGGGACCGAGGGGCGTGGAAGGAGGACCAAGTGGAGTCGTGGGAGGAGTCTCAATGTAAGGCTCGTAGTTCTCGGTGTTCTCCCAGAGAGGGTCGGCAGGCGAGAAGCGGAACGGGGTGTCAGGAAGACGGGGAGACGGCGAGGGCGTTGAAGCAGTAGAGAAGGTCCTGTCGCCAAGCGGAGTGCGTAAGCTGTTGGTCTTGGATCGCTTGGGTGTCTGAATGGGCTTCGGGATGTCGTTGGCTGCCTCGGTGTCGACGAAGATGGTGAATTCAGGCTTGCGCTTCTTGCTTGGCTTTGTACTCGACTTCTTGGCAACGGGTGCGGAAAGGACAGTGGGTCGAACCGTGAAAGGTGAACGAAGTGCGGAGACTTGAGAACGAGTACGAGGTAGCGGAGGTGCGAGGTTGCCGTTGTTGATGGGGTCTTGACCCTCGATAGAAGGAAGCGGTGTCGCCGCCGCGATCGCGAAGAAATAGTTGTTGACAGAGTCCGACATCTTGACAAGCTCACTGTAGAGCTATAAACCACTGAAGCTCCCACCAAAGCAAAACGCTGAACGCTAAACAGAACAGAACAGTAAAGAAAAGAGGGACTTACCTAGGAAACGTAGAACAGAACGGTTGACTCGTCTTCTCCGGAACAGAAGCGAGGGAGTGGCCGAAGAAAAGGAAGACGACTACGGGAACAGCGGCCTTTGTAAGGAATGACAAGAAGATGAACGAATACTTCGAAGCTGAATGAGAGTCGTAAGAAGAGAGTATAATCGGAGGTGACCGCGAAGACGAATTTGAACAGGCAGGGTGGGCGCTCGGGCACCCGACCCGGGCTCCCGTGGTGAAGCCGACAAGACGCTTACAGAAGCTCGCAACGCGTAAAAACGCGTCAAAGGCGCGTATGAGATGTTTCAAAAGCGTTTGTATATCCCTTAAACGGACTTCAGCGCGTCAGAAACAGACGCAGATGACGTACTGGTAATCTTGATGGGCTGAATATTGTCTTGATCAGGGAGGGGTCGATAGGTCTGGATGACTCAATGAGTCAGCCGTTACCGTGATTGTGAGGAAAAGATCTCTTTCTTTGCGGCACAAGGGTCTCCTGATCAGCTGGAACCTGGGCGGCTTCCTATTTCAGGTGTGTAGTACGTTCCCGGGACATGCTACCAAAAGTGAAAGAAGCCATCTGGCAATCGTTCTTCGACGAGTACTTTGTAATGATTGAGACATCCAGTATGATTACCGACTCGAACTCTGTTTCTTGTAGAAGAGGATGTTGTGTCGTTGGTATTGGATTAGTTCTGACTGGCTCGCGATATGCCGATTGTCGCGAACCAGAGGATGGCTACCAAGATATGGCAACGCCAACAGTAGGCGCACACAACGGCCTTTAGATATTCGCAGCGAGTTTCCTAGCAAGAGTATCCACAGCTCAGAGCCGGTCCGAGTAGGGTATGTGGTATACCAGATGTGATTCGACGTGTGATGTCCGGAAGTTCAATGTAGAGTCGGCAGATCTGACTGCATGTTTGATGTCATGAAGACGATAGTCCAGCAGTACTAAAGAAATCGAGTCTGCGGAGACATGACTCGCGAATGCGTCCATGAAGATCGCTTCATGCAGCATGAAAGACTACGTTGGGTGTTAGCTGTGTTTGACTCTCGTCGATGTAGTTGAGAAAGCATGACCGAAAGGCTGAAACCCCCGAGAACCAGAGAGAAGATGTATGGAGAGGTTGATAATGCGCAGTGATCGGTAGATGGGGGAATCCTCGTGAATAAAGGCCGTAGACGGTAGTCAGGCCCTTGATTGTCTCTTACCATTACCTGTATTCTGGTTGACGTCAAGGATCGATGGCTTACTGCGACAGATCTTTTTGCCCGGCAAACGCCAGTGAAGTTCGTACATAATAGCAACAGTGACAAGTGGCGATGGTCGGGCCTCGCATGTCGCATCAAGCGTACCTTATTGAACCATCCAGTGGATCCAGAGTAATAAAGAAAGATGGGTGTTGAGTTCGTTGTGTGTGGAATGTTTCCTGAAGTTGTTTACGAAGTATTGTTATCGACGTTTGAAGATAGACCCGAAGAAGGCGGCATGACATGTCATGAGGTAAAGTCAGCAAACGATCGTCAGTTGATATTCCTCACACGCAGAAGCTCAGTCGCGGTGAGGCAGGCTTTTCAGAAGCCTGGTGACCTTTTGTCAAGGTCTGTAAAGTAAGAGATGTGTCAGTCGGTGAGTAAGAAGACCCACGTATGCGAAGAAGCTGCTTTTCATGAAGCATCCTCAAACCTAGCACGGGGATGTTCGCAGAAGCACCTGATGATAAAAGATCGACCTAAGGGGTTTGTGTATCTCCAGGCTACGGTGTAGTCTTGCAAACAACTCATTGGAGCCCAACCATCTCCATGTTGTGAATGATGTACGCGAGAGGCGTACGAAGGAAGGTGCGCGATTCGTGTCGTTCCTTCGCCGTAATGACTAGATAAAGTCACTGGTGAATGTTGATGTGCTTTAGCGGTGGAAGTGAAGAGAAGGTTGTTGTGTTGTTGGAAGGCGCGCTGGAGACCAGACGAAAGCATCGGTGCTTCGGCACTTCGGCCCGACGGGATGGCAGTCGCGATGAAACATCGCAACATCACGTCCTCACGACGTCACAACACCGCTTCAGATACGTATCTCAGTCGATACCTACGATATCATCCATCGTTCCGTTGATCTCAATTGATGCTCTACTAATCCAGTGCACTAACATTGTAGCTTCCGCATTAGGACGTGCCGCGGCTGCTGATGCGGGGAACAAGCTACTCGCTGCTGAGCCGCTGAGCTCGAGTAAGCGTCAATGAGGCATTACGCGTCCCGAATCCATCGTCTCGCTCTTTCAACTGGATCGCAGGCCATTCGATAGCTCCTTCGGAAAAACCCCAAGCAGACATGGCTCTTGCTCCGGCACCAACGCGTCTACGCCAGATTGCACTTGTCGCGGAGGATATCGAATGCGCGAAGCAGCTTCTTGTAGGCCAACGATGCTAATGTGGGCATATCGAGAACTAACGAAGATGCTAGACCTACGTTCTAGGAACAGAAGTAGTCTTCGAGGATCCAGCGGTTGAGCAATGGGGATTGAAGAACTTCCTCAGTACGTTCGCTCTCTCTTCCTAGCTCCAGCTACTAACATGACTGCAGTACCAATCGGAGGCGACTTCATCGAGGTGGTCTCGCCCATTAAACCAGGGACGACTGCCGGACGGCTGATCGAAAAGCGCGGCGACGGCGGATACATGATCATCATGCAGACCGATGATGCAAAGAAGCGACGCGAATACATCGAAGCGAAGGGACTGTCGAGAGTCATCTTTGAGCATAGTTACGCGGATTCGGTGTGTATTCAGTACCATCCAAAGGGCATCAAGGGTACGCTAGGCACCTACAATTGCAAGATCATACGGCTAACGAGGTGACAGGCGGCATGATGCCAGAACTCGATTCCCACGTACCAGGTCCGAAGAATCCTACGCCAGTTCAGACCCGCTTCTCCCCATGGCACGCCTGCGGTTCAGACATCGACCGCTATAGGGCCGGCATGGAGCGGACCGAACACCTTACGCTAGAGGGCTGTGTACTGCGCCTGCAGCCCGGCGACCTTGGCCACGAAGCGGCCGCACGGGAGTGGGAAGCGATATTTGGCGTCGTGCGAAGCCGCGACCTGTTGGCCTTCACGAACGCCAGGCTGGGTTTCATTCCAGGGCGTCAAGGGCAACCAGAGGGCCTTGTGTCGATCACGATCGGCGTCAAGGGCCAGGATCAATATGATGCAATACTGGAGAGGGCCCGACAGGCGGGCGTTTGTGGGAACGACGGGATCGACATGTGCGGTGTCAAGTGGTACCTTGCCCTGACAGGTCACAGTGCAACTAAGGGGAAGCTGTAGCTCCATGCGCCATCACATCGCACGAATTCTGGCCAGAACCCGTTTCACGTTGCTGACTGCATGCAGCGTGCGATACGCTTTGACACTGGGTTGAGCGTGCCACGTACGAAGCCAAGATCTTATCCGAAGACTGTTGAGATAGCCGTAAGCGCCGCCTTCGAGCGTCACGGAGTCGGTACCCCTCCCCCACCGACGTCATCCGTCGAACAAGATGAATTACCCGTCCTTCGCCAGCATGTTTACGATGGACGCGTCTCGACCTTTGCGCATTGTTTCATGCTCAGAAAATTTTCATGAGCGAAGCCACGACGCCAAGTTGGCTGGCGTGCGCAGGACAGCAGTTGATGGAGATTACACGCTCCACCCACACCACCCAAGAAGCTTTGGTAAGAGTCCCCCAGCCTGGGCGCAAAGAGCTTCCCATAACACCAAACAGCTGCGCGCGTTCTGAAAATTTGCCACTATCCTTCGCTGCTCCGCCTCCCGCTTGCGATCACGATAGGTCCACAGGTGCCTTTGTCGCGGTCTGTGCACTGCACACCCCGCTCGCGGTGACGCCAGGCACTCCCGCGCTCGCGATGGGGACGCGTCTATACCATTATGGATCCTCTCATTACTCCCTGCTGCATTTGTCGTGCCTTTGCAGTCCGGCGAGCGGAAATGAGATCTGAGGTGCAAAAAGCTTCTATGCTTCCATGCTTGGTGGTTGCCTTGCTGTGCACCGCCTCGACTTGAAGTATACTAGCCTGGGTGGCTTACGCTCTTGGTACCACCACGTTCTCATACGACAATTCCCTGTGACGTACAAATCGCATTTTCCCCAGTTGCTGAATTGCTAAGCTCCCTGCATGGCTGCGCACTCGCCCCGTCCCTCCCTCTACGAGATACTAACGCGCGACTTCAGAAAGGCCGTCCTCATTGCTCCACCCTACGAGGCCATCCTGGTCGCGATCTAAGATCCAAAGCTCTCGGCATCCTTCCGGCATCCTTCCCCTAGGCTAGCCCTACGAATTCTCCCCTCATACATCAGTCCCCGCACGGGGCACCGGCTAGCCTTCTTGTGACGATAATGCAGCGTGGGAGGACGAGCAAAGGAGCAATTACACACTTGCGGGCTGGAGGCGCACCACATTGGCTGCCGTTGGGAAGCTCTTCGTTCACGGCTTCGCAGCACCTTCCCATGCATAAAGTCTGCTGCCCCAGCCCTCCTTCGGACCTTTGTTTCACCCACCGATGATGCGCCTCGACCAGATCGCATTGGACCAAACCGCGACACATAACTTCACACCCTCCGCTGACCACCTTGGGTGGTTCACCCACCCTTCGTCCCACCTCATACAGGACTAGAGGGAGGGCAACATCTCAGCATGTCGCCGCCGATATACCCCAACGATGATGAACGCCTCGAGCGTCCCTTGCGCTCCTCCGTGGGCGCCGGCAAGTCGGCATACAACCTCACTGGCGTAGGGTCGCCTTGTGTCACGGCACCTCCTCCTAATTCTTGGTCGCAGCATGGCATTCATGTAAGCCATTCTCTGCTTCGTTGCGCATCTATGACTAACCTCCCTACCAGCTCAATAACACGCCGCCTTCCGAACATCAAGCCAACGACATCCCTCCCACCGTACACGCGCATGCGAACTCTACCCACGGCCTACCGCTGCAACCCACAGAAGGCTCAGCCAATCCTCGACATGGTGAGCAGCTGGTCGATACAAACGCACCTGGGCACCTCATCCCCTCCACGCCTGCGTCGCCACAATCGAACCCTGATGAGGTTCGGTGCAGACAGTGCAATGTGCCATTCACTGGTGACGACATGACGAACAACCTCGCACGACACATACGGACCCAACATCCATCGGCCAACGAGAGCCCTTTGATGTGCAAGAAGTGCAAGGTCGTGTGTACTCGCAATGATGCCCTGTTGAAGCACGAGCGCAAGTGCCAGCCGGGCCTACACCCCGATCCCGTCAAGAGAAAGAAGAACAAAACGGACACTGCTACGACTCCCTCACGCAGAGCCAACAAGAGCTCTAAACCTCGTCGCCGACCAGCCAAGAGGCCTAACCCAACCACGCTCGGCTCGGCACTACAGACCCCTCAAACCCATGCACCTGCAGCACACCCAACCCAGACCTCGTATACTCTACCCGACATACAGCAAGCACCAGGTGAGGATTCACTCACACACGACTTTTTCAATGTCAGGGGCGCTGGAAATGGGCTTTCGATACCATCCCAATCGTACGATCCTGCAGCAGGCGAGGACCAAGCCTTTCAGGAACTTCATAATGATCTTCAGCAAGCCGTAGAAGCGGCACCACTCCACCAAACTGTGTGGCCCTTCCAGTTCGGCCAGCAGAATCTTGCGCCATACAATGCCGTCCGACAGGAAGGCTGGCCATCGCCTCAGCATTTGTATCCTCTTCGCCCTGCCCATGGTTTTGGGCACCCACTTTCGCCAGTAAATGTAAGCGGCAATCTTGGGTCGACGGATCTGAGTACCCTACCGAGCAACCAACCGTTCGACACCGCCTCTTCATTGTACTTTCCTTCAACACACCTATACACCGGACCTACCTCCATCCACGGTCCAGCGGATCAACCCCATCACAGCCCTCTAGCGTCGCCTTTCTCCTTCTATTCAATATCGCTACAATCCGCAGCATCACCTTACAACACACATCAGGACATTCCGTCTGCGCAAGGATCATTTTCCGGGTATCATCAGCAGACTCTTCCAAGGTCTGATGAAAGCTTCGTCCACAGTCAAGAGGATAACATCTCATTCCTGGATCTATACCCATGGTCTCCACAGTTTGGCGAAGATACAGGGCAGCAAAATTAGAGCGGTCACTAAGCAGCGTTCCGTACAACGTTCAAACAAAAAGAAACCGAACAGATGCCCAGTCTACATCGGTATGAAAACTAAAATTATGACATCATGAAGGCAATGTAGACTTCTGGGCTGTCTCGCAGGTTTGCACTCATCCCCCGCATGGGGTTTTGTATTCTTCTTCACAACACTTCATTTCATAGACTTCACCTCTTCATGTATATATCACTTGCTCGATACCCCATCATCAATACATTCTTACAAACTCAAATTCATGTCGCCGTCTAGCGTACTCCCGGGCTCACGCAAACCCCAGCACAAGCCCAAGCATTGGTGTAAAGCCGCTGACAACTACTCTCCAGCGTATGATTTAAGGCCAGAAAATTGTCGGTACAGTACCATGCTGTTTCGCAATAGTGGCGCATGTGTCACCGCTCTTCACTGAGTGAAAACTTTTACAACTGTTCGTTCTCCTATTCTAGATTTGCCTAGACTTCCCTACTCAACAATCTAGACTACCTCTGTGGGAAAAGCGCTCTTCGCAATGAATGCATGACATCATGAGTTGTGTAGCGTGAGCTATGCAACACATATGACTGTTCAAGAGCCGTGTGTACGATACTAGCCATGTCGTCCCACTTCAATAAGTGCTCGACTCTTCAATAGCCTGCTGTACTTTCTCTGTCAGCTCCTCCACAGTGGTCTCCTCCATTCCAAACAGGACCGTCCGGGACCAGTCCGGTGTCACAAAAACCTTGAACCCATCCCTTCTCAGGCGTCGCACTTCTGAAGACAGATACCATATGCTCTTCGCGTAATTTTCCGCGTCGCTATGATCTTTTTCCAAGCAGGCGAAATTACCGGGACCTTCCAATATGAACCAAAAGGTCGTACTCTTCTTAAGCAAAGATAGACAGTGCAATTTGCCGAGGACCAGGGTCTCTTTGGCAACGTCGCTTCCGAATTGGACGGGTATAGTGACTACCACGTTTCGGATCTCATGAAAAGGCCACAGGCCATTTCGGAGCGAGTCAGCTGGCTTCAGACCAGCACTCCATCCAATCTGATATAAAGAGGAAGCCATGTTCCAGGGATCAGTGCTCCAGAAGACCGAAGCCCGGTACCATGCCTCAGCCAACTCTTCCCTTACTGCAGCGTCGGCAGTGAAAATCTTGAACTGTAGTAGATGGCTGCACGAGAAAGGGCTTGGGTGTTCGCGCTCGGCGTCTTTGTCTAGGTCGACATATGAGTCTTCGAAGATGTATCCATAGATCATTTTGCGAACTTCGATGGGTAAGGGACCACTTAGGCGACGACGTCGCATATGCTGGAATATCAAACGACAATACTTGGCTCTCACTTCGATGCATTTAGCTGCATGGAAAGCTTCAATCTCTTCTTTTGTGGCATGTCCTGTTGGACTGTGGTATTGCGCTGAATGTTCAGCAATCAGGAGCTGTTGAGTGGGTCCTAGTCGTGTGGTCGCGCTACGCAACGTTAGCATTCATATCATCCATAACGAAATAGTTATGCGTACTCCGTAAGGTATATGCAACAAGTAGGCCAAGCAGCTTCAGCGGCTTCTTCGTCTAGAATTGCATCAGCTTCCTCGTCTTGAAGCTCGGCAGATTTCTCGAGAAGCCCAAAGTTCTGGTCTCTTGAAAGCGTAACGTATTCGTAGTCTGAAAGCCCACATTTTTCGTGTGGAAGCCTATCGTCTTCACCCTCTGAGACCCCATCCTCTTCCTCGTCCGAGCCCTCATCGTCTTCATCGTCTGAGACTCCATCGTCTGAGACTCCATCGTCTGAGACTCCATCGTCTTCATCTTCCGAGACGCTATCTTCTTGGTCAACTGACATGCTATCGTCTTCCTCATCCGAAGGCCCATGTTCATCGTCTGAGACATCAGACATCGAGACATCTGAAGGATCTGAAGAATGCGAAATACCCATCTCGGCTCTTTCCGCTCGTTAGCAATCAAGACCTAAAAGACTGTTACAGTAACTCACTGGTATGCCATACCACCCACGCTGATATCGTGATTCGTGGTGATTTCTTGCATCTTTCGGCCCTATATATTGTTAACAGAACGCAAGTCGATGAGAAAAGTAATTCATAAGAAGTGAGGAAACTAGAGTTTAAATATGAATTCCTATATCAAGATTGGGATACCAAAGTCCGTTCGCACAGTAGCATTGGGGTTCCGGTTTTACTATTCACGGGGTCGTCTCGGTACCCTTATTCTGATCTCATCACCTCCATCCCAAGGTACTGCAACTTCCGAAGCGGCGGGGAGCCAACTACACCTCCCGAACTTCATACGACCCATACATGTAAAGATGCTCTTGGATGAGAATTGCCGCAACTTCTAGTACCACGGTAGGACCTGCCAGATCCGAGATCGGATCATGAAGAGAAGCGAGTGTAAGAGCTATGTAGCAGCTGCAATTTAGGCGTGCACGTGTGCAGAGCAGAATGTAGGTATTATGTAACTAAGGCGCAGTAAGAATTAGGTGTAGGATAGTTCAAATAGGGTTAGGTCGTATTAGGTGTGCTAAAGGGCTGGAGGGCGTTGTGGTCGTGGTTCTTTGGTAGCGCGGATCAGGGATTCTCGGCAATTTAGAGAAAAGGAAAGTAATATGCAACTCAGGTGACCTGGCGCACATTCAAAGAATATTTCAGTTCATTGGAAGTTGCGAAGATTTACAGATCAAGTTGCGTACCTAGATGGCCGCCACTGGTCAATCAATACTCCATCGCATCCTCAAACAATCCCCGCAACTGCTCCCTCTCTGCATCAATATTCTGCATTTCCAAACTTGGGGCCAGCATCAGCACTCTCGCTTGCGGAATAGTCCCCTCAACCAGCTGATCCAAATGCTCCTTTCCGAAACCGAGCGCCTTCAACCCACGTGGCTGATCACCAAGCTTGACCAAGAACTCCGCGAGCGCCTCGCTAAGAACTTCTCCCGCGCTCTCTGCCTTGACGTTCGAGATATCGACACCGAACGCTTCGGCAGCCGCCAAATGTCGCTCTGGGTTTGATGCGCCGGTGAACTTGAAGACTGCGGGCGCGGTCACTGCAACACTGACACCGTGGGGGATGATGGTGTGGTCGACGTCGTAACCCGAGTGCTTGTATCCAGGGTTCTGGCCTGAGATGGGGTACGACATGCCGTGACAGAGATGCACACCTGCGTTACCGAAACCTACACCAGCCAGTGTCGCGGCTAGCAACATCTGCGACTGAGCCTCGTGGTCATCGGGATCCTTCACCGCGCGAGGCAGATACTTGACTGTATCTTTCAGGGCCTTGAGAGAGAAGATGTCGGAGATCGGGTTTGCGCCCTGGTAGGCGGGACGGTTGAGGGGGTTGGTCGGTCGTGGAGTGCGCTCGTAGTATGGGATTGCGGTCCACGATTCGAGAGAATGGCACAGCACGTCGAGACCTGAAGATGCGTGCACAGCAGAGGGCATAGTGCGCGTGTTCAGCGGGTCGACTATGCCCAAAGTAGGCTTCAGGTTGCGATGCGCGATACCAGTCTTTGCTCTCTTGGAAACCAGATCGAAGATAGCAGTACCAGTCGTTTCAGAGCCTGTTCCTGCGGTCGTCGGTACAGCGATGAGCGGGAAGAGCTTTGACGGAATAGGCATTCCTTTGCCCAGAGGCGCGTTGACGAAGTCTAGGAACTCAGCGTCGGGGAAGGTAGTGTACAAGTTCATCAGCTTGGCTGTATCAATGACACTGCCACCGCCAACAGCTAGGTACGCATCTGGTTTCCACGGCTTCGCGAAGTTGATGGCCTCCATTATGCTGTGGTCCTTTGGCTCTACTCTGACCTTGTCGAAGATTTCGTATGTCACGCCTTCTCTCTCCAGACCTTCAATGACCTGCTTCATCGCGTCTAGTTTCCTCACGTTGGGGTCTGTGACGACCATGACGCGCTTGCTGCCCATGTTCTTGAAGTCCATGCCAACTTCCTTTGTACATCCAGGTCCAAATCGTATACTCGATGCCGCCATTTCGAATGCATATTCCTTTTGCTGGGAATGATCGAGGGGTGTTGCGAGATGCCGCCGAGCTTGCTGGACGGTAGACGGCGACTGATGGTAGTTGGGGTTCGAATGGCAGGGACATGATGGAGGATGCGTGTATTGTACAGTTCGAAGGAGGTTGAGGGCGCGAGCTGCGCGAGATGGCGCAATGCGAATTGCTGTTGATATCACCATTGTGAGCAACGTTTGTTGTCGTGCAGGTGGTGTTCGGTCGTGTGGAGAAATGCGGGGAGGCGCGTGCCGAGTCCTATAGGTAGCACGTTGGTGGTGTTAGCAACACAGATATGTTTCCTGGTATTGTATATGCTTTGAAGGGCCAATTCCTATATGTAAAGCCCAATTTGGCACCGAGCAATGTGTGGGGATGAAGCCGTTCTCCAATATCATACCTCCCGCATCGCAGCTCGACCTCGGATGACAGCTGAATTTAGCCGCATTCGGTATACCGAGATGTGGGGTAAGCAATTGCCGCCTCCAAATCACATCGGAGAGAGGTCCTGTTCCCCAGTTTTTGCTTTACAGAGCCTCCAACGCGTCTGCGGCGCTGATGCCGAGCGTTTGTGACGCAAACGAGCGGATATTCAAGGGTCGCATTGTTGGCCGGTCGACGTTGAACCTAGTTTCGACGTGCTGGCGTCCCTACCTTCAATCCAACCACCGCGACCAACAAACACCACCAACATCGTGACGTTATGCCACCACGGCCATCGTATGATGAGTGACGAACATCTTCGCATCAATTCCCGCCTGAACACTGCGTAGCAACGCCAGAGGATGAACCCTTACACATCTGTCAGCCTGGCGTGTTATGCGAAGAGCAAATGAACATCGTGACACGCTCCTGTGTTAGCGCGCGCGTTCGAATCGTCGACTTTATACTGGCCTGAATGTATTTTCATGTTTCAGATTTCGAAGATCAGTTGTTCATTGGCTCGCTGGGCTTTGCAACTCGCCTTCCTCATGTGTTGGTACCAATCGATTGCATGTGTCTTCAAGCAACATGAACCAACGATGCAGGCGGTCAGTGTTGCTATGCCGGCTTTTCAGTTGGTCTGCGGCAGGATCCGCATATTGTGGATCAGCTGCCAACAAGAGCCTCCTTCGAGTGCGTCCCTGAAGGAGGCGTGCAGGCTACGTGTTGTTAACAACATACTACCTACGGCTTTGGATGCATTTCAGGCCTCTGGTGTGTCCGAATTGGCCTGATTCCCCGGGCCGCTCGGCACGTCACACTACCCTTCACAGTGCATACGCGCTCGACTAGTCGCCAGATGGCGTCTCGCGACCCACCAATCCAAACGCACACATACGATTGAAGCATAAACTTGGTTCCCGTGCGGTGTTATCTGCAACCGAGTCGTCTGCCGTGGGCACAATTGTACAGCCCTCAGAACGTGGGCAAGCGATCGCACCTCTCTAAGCAGCATCTGGGGATACGGTACTTCCATGGTCTCAGGCGATTTCGCATGAAATCTCGCAGAGCCAACTCTTTTAGGCCCAAATTTACCTAGGTAGTCGAATGCGGTATCACGCACAAAGATCCAGGATGTCACGGTCTTGCTGACCCTCTTCCACCGATAAGGCGGGTCTTAGCGCCTGGGCAGCGCGTGTCTTTGCACCCGTATGGACTCGGTTCGCGACTAGAGTTGTTCAAGACACATGCGCCGTGTATCACGGGTTGTTCATTACCCGGTGCGCAGCTTCGGGGGTTGCAAGTCTTCAGGATTCTATCAGCCTTACTCAACGTTCTGCAGATGGAGACCGAAGAGCGCCTGAGATACCTGCCATCCGCAGTACAGTCGCCGCAACCCCATGTTGGAAACCTCGACCATTCACGAATTGCAAGAACGAGCCCAACTATCACAGGGGTCAAGGCGGCACACGGTGGCTTTCTATTGGATCAGAAACGCCCTCGATAGAACATGCCTCCACTAGGTGTGGCCCATTCCTAGGTCCCTCGTGGCTATTGGTACGTTGCCGCGCTTGAAACCTCGTTCCCCAGCTTCTGCCCCTCGGAACGGGTGTGAAGCCTGTGCGCTACAACAAGGGAACCGTATGCCATTCCCACAATTCTCGTTTATGTCGTTCGCCAATCATGATGGCGTTTTGCGCCGATTGAAACGACGCGGGTGGAAGCCTCTTGGGGCTGACTTCAATGTGACCGTGCCGCATTAGACGAGACGACAAGGTAGATATGGGCGCAGTCCCCAGCGGGGCATTACCGACCATAGGGACAACTCATGCCCACGGTCTGATCACGGGAGAATATTATGATTCTGCCTGTCCCCCTGCTTTTGCGCTTGTAGAGCCTTTCGTCTTCCTTTGTTGTCGTTCATCCTTTCGTTGCTCCCACGGCCTCATCTCTTACAGGCGCCAAATCCAGTCCCCGCGATACGTGCGCTGCCCCTCACGACGCCTCTTCACCAGCCATGAGCTTGCAGCTGCGCGTCGGCAGCTCGCAAGAACGACGACCTGCATACCGAGGCAAGACACGGCAACTGCTTCGTCTGAGCGACGTTCCAGATTCGCCTTCATCCTCTGCTGCGTTTTGCGAAGCTATTGACTCCGATGGACGTGCGTGTTGGGCCCCGCTCCCGTCGACCGCGGGCGACCCGTGGTGCTACAAACATCATGATGAATGGGAATCGATGACATTGCGATGGGCCAAGATCCACAAAGAAGCGGAAAAGTTGATGGTCACCGGCCTGGATGCCGCGAAACAAAAGATCATGAAGTTGCGCCAGTCGGTCGACCTCAGGCGACTACTCCAAGATCGATTTTACCCCCGCGGCGGAGACATTCAGGACTACATAAGATGGATTCACAAGATGGAGAGCGATGTCAGGGCCCTCGCCGATGCGCTACTAAGTAAGTAGCGTTTACTGTACATGTGCGGAATCAAGCTAATTGGCGGCTGCAGTGTCAAACCTGAATCGCGGCCCGACTCCAGAGACACCTGGAATCCATACCACTTCTCCACACCCAGACAAGTTCAAGAATGGCAGCGAGAAGATCATGATTCTCCGATCGCCGTTAGATCCTCGGATACCCATCAACTCTCTCGACGGTCTACCTGATGACGGCACCATCCTGGTACTAAAGCACTTCTACCTGGATCTTTGCGCCGATAGCATTCGCCGACTATACGCCATCGTTCCTGATCTTGATGATACAACCAACCGTCCCGTTTCGCCAGGTACAAAGGAGCAGACTGGCCCAGATACGGGTACAGACATTATTCGCGCATGGTTTCGTATCATGGTTCTGAACGATAGTGAAGCTGCAATCTTAGAGCACGCTACAAGGTCCAAAAGTATCAACGACTTTCTCATGGGCTGCCAAGCCAGTCAACTAGAGATGTACTGTGACTTCTTCGAGAAAGCCTGGCGTCCTCATGCTGTCCAGTATCTTCGTGTTGCCATATGCGCTCAGACACTCGCTGGCGGTGACATCAAGACCATTCAGCTCCTGGGAGGCACGATACCAAGCACCACAGAAGGCCTCAAAATGACAAAGCCGTGCTGGGATATACTGTAAGCTTACATCAACATTGAAAGGACTTTGCTGACTTCGCATCAAGCTACCGCTGGTTCCCGACGCTACTCACCCCATGGACACTAGCCAGCATCTGCTCCAACTTTGAGGACTACACGACCATCTGCAAACTTCTCATGATGAAGCTGTACAACGAACACTGGTATGATCCAAAAAGCATACTGGGCGAATGCTCGACCGGTGTGTATATGGGCTTCATACCAACAAGCAAGGGTGACTTCACATCGAATACTGGTCTGAAGCAAGAAGACGGACTTTGGGTGCAGCGACAATCGCGCAACTATCTGTGTGGGCAAATGGCGATCGGTCATCCTCTGACCCAAGCCTTCTTAGATGAGCTCCGGAAACGAACAGCGTCACTATACCTCGTTGTTTACGAGGGTACACACGCTGACGCTACCGTTCACCCGACGGAGCCCGACCTGTTCATTAGCCGTCATCGATCAGCTATAACACTGGACGAGCTGGACAATGTCGACTTCACGACGACGCTCACTCTGGAGGAGATCAAGAACCAGCTACGCATGAGGAAGACATCGATGTACGACCCCATCGTGGTGGACTCCTGGCAATTCATCATCATCGATCGCGAAGTTGGTCTGCCTTTCCGACTGATAGACATCGTGCAGGACGCGTTACTCATGCTGGTCGGAGACCCATCACCGAGACAAATGGCCAAGCGTGTCATCCGCGAGATCATCCCCTCATCTGTGCAAGAGATATACCTCGAGGAGATACAGATCGAATGCACGGCTGAATTGCGCTACCCTCCACCAGGCGAGATACAGCATGAAGGAAACAGGTGGAGATGCTTCGATCCCGACCCTACCATTCTTGCTGCGAAGCAAACGAAGACGACCTTGCAAACCGTAAACAGGGACGACAACCGCTTCATCCGCCGCTTTATTGAGGACATGGAACGCTATGGCATCGTTAGCCTTGCGCCCGAGTTTGAGGCGCCACAGACTTATCCCGTCATTGTTCAGGGCTCGGATGGAGCGCCTGATATTTACTTCCCTTACGAAGATAATGCGACGAGAGCGGAAGGGGAACGCAGTCCATCACTACCTTTGCCGCCAAAGACGTGCCTTACCGAGTTCGCGCAGGCTTACAAGGCGAAGCATCCGAATGCGATAATGGCGAAAGGCTCGATACAAACACACTACTGCGCATGGCCCATGCCAGCGATCAAGAGTCTAGGGAAGAGTGGCCTGAACTTTGCGACTTGGGAAGGTCATGTCTACCGCTGGAATGCGATGCGTAAGTCTCTCCCTCCCTCTCCTCCCCTCTCCTCCCCTCTCCTATCGACTAACAAAACCCTAGCATTCGACCGCCCCTCTTCTGCAAACGCCTGGCAATATTACATCCAGCACTTCCTCAACTCCAAGTACCCTTTCGTCATGTTCTACCTGACCACCTTCGTCATCTGCGCCACAGATGAAGATGACGCAGATCGCAAGACGACAACGATACTAGAAGAGATGGAAGATAGGGGATGGAGAGTCACTCTGCCGAGGCTGCACGAGTGGACTAGCGATATTGATGAGTTGAAGTTGGAGAAGCTGTATAATGGCATTCACCCAGCGTAGATGTAGGCAAAGATACACGGCGACAACTTTCTCTTTTGGGGTAGTTTTACAGTTTTGGGTTGGGTCGGGTGGTGTATAGCCTCAAAGAAGGTGGGTTTACGGATGATGAAACGATATGCGGGCATTGGGAAATAGGCTTGTTTACTTGGGATTCAGTCTTTAGCGTTTAGCGATGTCGCATACCCCTTTTGATAGCATTGCATGTCTGGCGAGTACAGGCTTTAGTAAGGTGTAGTTATGTATTGAACAAACACAGTTCCATCATATGAGTTGTCTCCAGTATGGCGATTCCAGAGGGCACTTTCTTTCCTCCTACCCGCTCTGTTCAGACACTGGCAACAGACGTGCAGCCATAAGAGTTGACGGCATGACAAATAAGCACCGCTCGATGAGCCACACCAGACTCCGAGTTCCAGTTTAACTACCTATCTACAGGGGTATCACAACCTTGGAAATTTCCTGCCTGACCTGGATCTCAACCTAGCGCAATGTTGTGCTCGTTGAAAGTCCTCGGAGCCTCTGCCGCTCCTCGGTGCTAATGTGGGGGTACTATGGCGTCGGGCGGAGACCCTGACAACCCTCTCACACTCGGGCGCAATGGCATGAAGCCACGATACGTCAACGACCTTGAATGTAACCATGTGGTCAGGGTCTGTCCCGCGATCACCCCTAGGATCGTGGCGCAGCAACAGTCCAAACCCATTTCCTGGCGTAGATCCCGCGTGGATCTAGACTAAAGTTGCGAGCGTTGACGTCACAGGGCCAGCCAAAACCCTCATGGCACCCTGCTTCTCCGGCATGTGTGCGTGTCGATCTAGATCTCGCCCACGGAGCTTGAATCAAACTTAAACCCCTCCCTGGACCCTGATTTTCACCCTGGAATAAATAATCCTACTGAACCAGATATCTTTATAAAAGTCTCCTGTGCAGCATACGACACGGGCTCATTTCCGAAAGAACGCGAACCCCGCCTTCACCAACCAAATCTCGCTAGCCGCGTCTTCGAGCTTCACAGCAACAACAACGTTACCTCCTACACGTGCAAAGACACGTTCCACGACTGCACCTTGTTTCTTTAGTATCACGACACACCTGCAATATGTCTGCGCCCACCTCTGCCACGAGTGAGATGCCCACGCGCAGCCTCACCAACCGATCTGCCGACGACGATGCCATCCCAGGCGAGGACACTTCAGAGGTAAGTAGTCTGTAGACCGATGAGAGGGAAAGTTTCTAACATGTCCTAGGTTACGAAGCTCTTTGCGGAGCGGTTGCAAGCTTGGAAGCACGCCGTCGCCTACCTCGAGGATTATGTCACAGCTACCGAGAAGACGAACCACGCACACGGCAAGGAGTATGAGCGCGTGCTGAAGGTTGGTCGACTCAATGCGATGGCGATACAGCTACTGACGATGAACAGACGGTCAAGGATCCCCTGAAGGAGGGCCACCACTTCGATCAGTCGCTCGGTGGTATTGCGGGCATGTTTGAGAACATCAGGTCCAACACTCAGGTACGATATCTTCTACATTACATACCATTTCTCTGTCTAACTATGACAGGGCATCTCCAACCAACACTACGAGACGGCAAAGCAGCTCAAGGGCGCCGTCCTCCCCATCTTCGACCGCCTCCACACCGAAATCAAGAACAAGAGCAAGGAGCTCACCAAGGGAGCTGGCAAGGGCAGTAAGGCTGTCGATAAGGCTCGCCTGCACACCCAGAAGCAGATTGAGCTCCTCGGCCAGCACACGGCAGTCTTCGACTCGCACAGCGGCAACATGAAGGCGACCGACGACCCCTACATCCTGCAGCGCGGCGTCAACCACCGCCTCCACAAGCAAGTCCAGGAGGAGAACAACAACCGCCAGGACTTGATCAGCGTGCAGAACTCATTCGCACAATTCGAAGCCCACATCATCCAGACCATCCAGTCTGGCATGGGCCAGTTCCTGCAAGTCGTCAACACCCAAGCCGAGCACACCAAGGCCGCTTACGGCGACATGGTCGGCACATCCCAGCGCATCCCCCAAGACTTCGAATGGAACGGCTTCATCCAGCGCAACAACACCGTGCTGATCGACCCGGCCGCCCCCGCCCGCACCCTCTCCGACATCAGTTTCCCCAACCAAAACCACCGCGCAACCCAGCCCCTCATCTCGGGCTCGCTCGAAAAGAAGGGCAAGATCATGCGCTCCTACGACACAAACTACTACGTCGTAACGCCCTCCAAGTTCCTCCACGAGTTCAAGACAGACGACGACTTTGCTAAGGACCCAGTCCCCGAACTGTCGCTTTACATTCCGGATTGTATGATTGGTGCGGTGAATGGACAGAAGTTTAATGTCAAGGGCAAGGATGTGTCCAAGGGGAAGATTGGCGGTGCGTTCTCCATGACACACGAATTCGCGTTCAAGGCACATACACCCCAGGCTGCGGAGCAGTGGTGGCAGGTCATCAGCGGCGCAGCGGGTAAGGTCACAAACGACGTACCCACCAGCCCCGTCTCTGGCGATACTAGCCCGCAGAACATGTATCCCGAGGAGAAGGCCCAGCCTGCTCCTATCCAGACCACGGGTCTGGAGGGTGCTGGTACGAACTCGACTGACCATGCTGTGAGCGGTGGTACTAGTGCGCCTGCGAGTGCGGTGCCGGGTAGTGCGACGACGGCGCCGGGGAGTGCGGTTCCGGGCGAGCCGGGGAAATACTAGTGGAAAAGTCTCATGATCGCTACGTGTACGTCTGATGAGGATGTGGATGTTGGGTCGAAGGTGACGCTGTGGTAGAGGGGTGTTGATGTTGATGGAGAGGTGATGAAGTGGGCAGGGCGATGGTTGTTGGATGTGGATGTGGATATATATACATACCCCCTTTTGCTTTGAATAGTACTAATACATGATGATGCTTTTGTACATATCCTCGATTTGTGTTGTGATGTGATGTGATGTGGAGTTGAGTGATCAATCGAACATCTGCCTCACATTCAGATTAACCCGTTTATTCGCCATCCACCCCCTCCACGCTTCATACTCTCCTCCTCCATTTTCTCCATTTTCTCCATTTTCTTCTCCTCCCTCTGCCGACGCTGCGGGCCAGTCTTGAAGATACTCAGGACACGTCCCCGCTACTATCGCTGGAACCCCATGCCACGCGAACCTAGACTCCCCACTCATATACACTGCACTGCCTGATCTCAGTCTTAGCGTTATGATTTTCTCCTCGCTCACGCCTTCTGACGTCTGTACTGTAGTGCCTAAGACGAAAATCGCATCACACCCCAAACTCACACTAACGAGTCCCGTGCTACTCGTTTCAGCGACGTCGCGATGCACACTCAGTGTATCGCCCGGGCTGTACAGGTTCACAATCGCGGCTTCCGCTTTCGTCTGGGGGAAGAGGGCTTCTAGTAAAGACTTTATTTGCGGAGGAAAGGGTGGAGGCGGTGTATCTGGATATCTTTTTGCGGTCCAGTCGTATTGGCCGCCTAGGGTTGTCCAGCGCAGCTTTTTGTTGAGGAGTTGGGATATGGATAGTGGTTTGTGGATGGAGGGGGTGAGGGGGGTAGCGATGGGG